>NC_134268.1:71875694-72175694 GCF_031893055.1 Leptodactylus fuscus | reverse complement strand
GGAGAGCTGGCAGCTTGCAGTTGTGGTGACTGCTGTGGTCTGATCTTAGACTCCGCCTCGTCACAGACGAGCCTCCGGCAGAACCAGCGTTGATTGGCCGAATGCTGTACACTGTATAGCATTCGGCCAATCAACGCTGGTCAATGCATTCCTATGAGGAAAAAGTCAGCTCCCGCATAACCGCAAGCTGCCAGATCTCCTGACTAGCAAAGACGAGCCTTCTGAAGAACCAGCGTTGATTGGCCAAATACTATAGCATTTGGCCAATCAAAGATGGTTCTGAATCGAATCTTAACTGCAAATAGTGAGTAGTATTCGATCGAGTAAGAGTATTTCGAATGCCGTATTCTATCGAATACCTACTCGAGCGAATACTACTCGCTCATCTCTAGTAAACACGTGTCAAAGTGTGATGTGGCACGTCTACGCCGCGGGAGCCTTTGCGGGCCGTACACGCTCCCATTGATTTCAATGGGAGCGGGGATCGTATGCCTTGCTCTATCTTGCGGCCCTGATTTTGCGGCTGCAAAATCACGGCCGCAAAATAGCACGGCGCATATGATCCCCGCTCCCATTGAAATTAATGGGAGTGTGAACGGCCCGCAAAAGCTCACGCGACGTCTACGTGCCACATCACGTGGCACGTTACACCGTGTGAACCCTCCCTTAAACACAATACCATAGACTTCAATGTGTGCCGGTTTTATGCACGCTACACATTGAAATCAATAGATTTAAAAGCCTCCCATTGATTTCAATGTGTAGTGCGCATAAGAGCAGCACACATTGAAGTCTATGGGATTGTGTTTTACAGTGCTAACCACTGAGCGACCGTGTGGCCCCCCTTTACAGCGGTCACTTTGACAAGTGTTTACGTGTCTGAATGAGTGGAGTGTAAACTCCGTGTGAAGGCTCCCTAAATCTCAGGTGATGTTTGGCTTCTATAATTGTTACACCTTACATGTCCTCCAAAGTGACATCTTCAAGTTTTCCTATTAGCATTAGTGCCAGATAGCCAGAAATAGTAATGGCACGTAACACTGGCAATTTTGTAATCTTACAGTTCTGTCCTTTCTTACCTTTCCTGTTAGCTCAAATCCAAAGATGCAAAGAAGTGTAGCACAAGTTACTGAGCTTTTTATTTATTTCCACAATACTCTATCATGAGATGTCTATCCTATATGTGTTGCCATCCATTGGTTGTGTTGTGACTTTCAGCCTGACAACCATTTTGCAAGCTTGTTGCATTATTGCATTGAATTTATATTGTAAAAATTAAAGCCCTAACCAATTTCACACTAAGGTAAAGGTGGATTCATCTGTAGTTACTAAACTTGTCACTTTGACTATAATATCATTGCCCTCTCTTATTTAATAATCTCTGGAGCTTCTGGAGTTCTATTCAGCTGTGATTTCATTGAATGTACACCGCCTGACCATATAATTCTTGGCAGCCTCTGCTGACCACTTTTATTGGTGAGCTGTTAAAGGTCCACAGGGTCCTCTTTTGCTGGATCTTTTATGTCTTTATCCTTTTTATCTGGGTTTACTTTTGACAGTTGCCCAGAAAGCCTCACACGCTTGGCAGCCCCAGGCTAGTCTAGGCCCCGAAGACCATGCCTTTTTCAGAGTTACTATAGTCGCTTAATTTTCCCATTCTAATGTGGATTCACATTAAAATTAATACACAGAAAACTGAATTGAAAGAAACTTTGTGTGAATGTAATGATGATATATGTAAGTAATTACAATATTGAAAGGAAAGATAATTGAAGGATAACTGTACAGTTGACTGGATACAAGGTGAGATACAGTTGTTCACGGAGGCATACAGTTTCCATATGATATCCTGCTGCCTATTTGCCCACAGATGTTGCAGCTGGGCCTGTAGATCCTACACACTTGTAGGTTGCTGAAGCTGGTGTTCCATTTGGTCCAATAAATGCTAGATCAGTCGGGTGAAGGAAGTGTTGCAATCTGGTCGAGACATTTCTAGGAAACCCTTCCAGTGTGTCAAGGACCTTTCACCACCTCCAATGACTTCAATTCTAAGCATCTGTTAAAAGGGGCAGGTAACAATGGTGGCAGCAGAAATGGTGGCAACAGTTGCAGGACAGTAGTGGTGGCATTAATGTCAGCAGCAATGGTAGGATAGTATGGAACAGCCGTCCGCAATGACAGATTTAATCAGAGGCATCAGCTAGATGTATGAAAATCTTCCTGGATCCATGCCTTGTCATTTTCACAGATGTACGTTTTTCCACACTGTTGTTGAACAGCTATGTCTGCTTTGGTTTGATGATGCCACCTGCAATGCTTGAATAACCTTTCTGACATCACACTGGAAATTGAACATAACACCAACAATAAACTAGGACAGTTTCTGACACTGGTCCATTCTGCTGCCCCAGAAGTCAATAGCAACAGGGCACATGGTGTCTGCTGGAGTATAGGCATGGTTCAAGTACAACTGAAGCTGACTGTGTATGCGGTGCCACTGCCTATTCATTTGCTTATCTGTGTCAGGTTGGCTCAATGAATGCAAAGTCAATTGGTTCATCATGTTGTAGAAACTGTATTCACTGCTTTTGGTGCCTGCTGTGTAGTGGTAGCGCTGGCAGAGGTGGAGGAGCAGCAACTCAGCGGGGGGTGGAGAGGTGTAAGACGTACCAGCAATCTACTGGATGAATGTTCCTCATCCTCTTCCGTTTACTCCTGCATGTTATATTTTCCTTGCTTGTCCCGACTCCCTAACAATCTAGGAGGATGTTCTTACCATAGAAGAACATCATAAATGCTTAGACACTTTCCAGGGGCAACATGTTGGCCCAGTGGTCAGCACTGCAGCCTGGCAGCACTATAGTCCAGGGTTCAAATCTCGCTAGGAGCAACATCTGCAAGGAGTTTGCATGTTCTCCCCGTGTTTGTGTGGATTTCCTCCCTTTCTACAAAGACATACTGATGGGCTCACCATCTACATTAAATTAAAAAAAAAAAAAAAAAAAAAATGCTCTGACTCTTTCCCACCCATATGCAACACCTCGTCCAAAACACTATATGTTCTTATAAAATATCACATGACCAAAATTATGACATGCACCATGAAATGACAATGTGTTATTTTACCCAAATTCAGTGCAGTCACAATGTTTATGCTATGTTTGCTCGCTATGTTACCAATTTGGAGTTGGCGTGTTGATATCCAATGGGGAACTTTCTGCCTGATGCAGAGGACCAGCTCCTTCACTACATTGTTTTTCTCTTCCAGGCTCATCTGCTGTTAGACATCATGGCAGAGCTTCAAGTAACACGTAAGAAAGGAGGGAGGGGGATTTTAAGCAATACTCTGCCCTGTTGCTGTTGGGGATGGGATGATGTAAATTGAGGAGGAAGTGGAGGAGGCTGCTTGGCACCGTCTGATGTTGGAAAACTCTGATGCAGGCCTACACAGTTCTCACTACTAACATTAGGCTTTGTTTTATTTGTGCTGTGTTACAGCTGTTGCTCAAAACATTAACCCAGTAGGCTGTGAAAGATATATACTCACTATAACCTAGTTCCCTGGTCATGCCCCTACCGGTGCTACCATCACCGTAGCTAAAAGTGTCTCTACTGCTAGCAACAAGTCATGTACTCTACCCAGTGGCGGATCCAGGGTTTGCGGGGCCCTGGGCAATTGACTTTGGCGGGGCCCTACGCACAGCGCGCCGCAGCAAATTAGGCCCCGTCCACTTTTATGTTGACTCCGCCCATTCTCATTCATTTTTCATGTGATTCCACACAGTATAATCCTCCTACAGTCACCCGTAAATTATGTCCCCCCTCCATCTCTCCCCATTTTCATATACACCCTTCATCTACCCCTAGTTTCATGTCCCCCCCTCTATCTCTGTCCCCAGTTTCATGCCATTCTCCCCCTTTATCTGCCCACAGTTTCATGTCCCCCCGTCTCTGCCCCAGTGTCATGCCGTTCTCCCCCCTTCATCTGCCCCAGTGTCATGCTATTCTCCCCCCCTTCATTTGCCCCAGTGTCATGCCATCCCCCCCTTCATCTGCCCCAGTATCATGCCATTCTCCCCCCTTCATCTGCCTCAGTGTCATGCCGTTCTCCCCCCCTCCATCCGCCCCAGTGTCATGCCATTCTCCCCCCTTCATTTGCCCCAGTGTCATGCCGTTCTCTCCCCCTTCATTTGCCCCAGTGTCATGCCGTTCTCGCCCCTTCATCTGCCCCAGTGTCATGCTGTTCTCCCCCCTCCATCCACCACAGTGTCATGCTATTCTCCCCCCTTCATCTGCCTCAGTGTCATGCCGTTCTCCCCCCTTCATTTGCCACAGTGTCATGCTGTTCTCCCCCCTCCATCTGCCCCAGTGTCATGCCGTTCTCCTTCCTTCATCTGCCCCAGTGTCATGCTGTTCTCCCCCCCTCTATCTGCCCCAGTGTCATGCTGTTCTCCCCCCTCTATCTGCCCCAGTGTCATGCTGTTCTCCCCCCCTCCATCTGCCCCAGTGTCATGCTGTTCCCCCCTCCCCTTCATTTGCCCCCCAGTTTCTTTGGGCCCCCTCCATCTCTGTCCCCAGTTTCATGCCGTTCTCTCCCCACCCCCTTCATCTTCCCCAGTGTCATGCCGTTCCCCCCCTCCACTTCATTTGCCCCCCAGTTTCATGGGCCCCCTTCATTATGTTCCACCTTAATATTTAATACAAAACAAACACTTACACTCACCTTCCATCACTCACCTTCCATCGTTCCCCCGACACTCCTCTCTCTCACTCCAATCACATACGCGATGCAGGAGCTGTGACCTCAGCTCCTGGTTAGCTGCGGCCCGGCTTGCGTGTGTAAGCGTGATGTGATGACGTCATCGCGCCTACACACGCAAGCCGGGCCGGAGCTTTAAAGCAGGAGCTGAGCTCACAGCTCCTGCTTTAATCGCGATTCAGCTCATCGGCGGACGGACACCGATGAGCTGAAATAGTGACAGGCAAGTGCCGGGGGGCCCCCAGAGGCTCTGTGGGCCCCGGCACTTGCCCGACTATGCCGAGCTGACCGGGACCATTTTGTTAGGGCCGGGCCACGGGGCCCCGCTAAGCGCGGGGCCCCGGGCAGTTGCCCGGCTCGCCTGGCCCTGGATCCGCCCCTGACTCTACCCCCTCTACCCTTCTCCACATCAATGGCCAACTGAGCCTGCTGCTGTTACCACTGTACCTGCATCCACATTCTTACTGGCAGTGGCAGATGACATGGCACTGGTGTTTCCTTCTGCTTAATTACTCCATCCTTCCCTACCCTGACTTTTACCAGACCTTTTTTTATTCAGACACTTTTATGTAAGAAAACTCACTTAGGCTAAGGCCCAAAGTACAGTAGCAAATTGTCTTGCTATGTGATTTTAGAATATGCAGCACTTATATATTATATATTATTGCTGCATGTTAACTAACAGTTTGCAAATTTTGTAATGCAACAATCATTGAAGTGGAAGGAAATTAAGGGGTTAAAGGGGTATTCCCATAACCCTTGTTCACCAACCTGCAGGCTCTTCACTTCCTGGTTTTCTCGGCACATTGGTGAGCGGGGTTTCACTTGCTCTGCTATCTGCTATGTTTTCAGTCAGTAATGAGGGATTGGTTGTAAATGCATTACCACAGTATAAAGCTGATGTAGAGGCTGATGTAGCAGAGCTGGACTTGAGTCAGCTTGCATTACATACAGAGGTAACGGATTCCTTATCTCAGCCCTTATCAGCCAAATTCAATTAAACCAGAATCAGAAGTGCTGGAGCTCTCACATCTCCCCTCCCCTATCTGAGGAGCTCCGTTACTTGTCAGACACAAACAGCTCAGAGCTGCTGCTGAGAACTCAGCCCCTCCCTCCCCCCCTGAGAGCAGGCAGTTACATCACTTGGGAACTGAGCAGATAAGCCCAGTGGCCATAGAAACTGAGTGTAAACAATGAAGTGAATAAATTATGATAGCGGCCAAACAAAGCAGTTTTGATAAAGCAATGTATTTAGGAAAAGTCTTAAATCCACATAAACTAGCAGTATAGATAGGATGCTTTTCATGGGACAACCCCTTTAAGGAACTTTTAAACCTCTTCCCACTGGAGGAATTTTTTGATTTTCGTTTTGACTCCCCACCTTCAAAACCCCAAACCCTCACTCTACAGCCAAAATGACTTGTCAGTTGTATTCTATGTTTCTGTAAAATTTCAGGGATACCAAATTTATATATTTTTATTTACATTTTAATATGTATTTTAGGGATAGTGGGATGATTTCATACTGATTTTACATACATGATTTTAATACTTTTTTAAAATATATTTTTCTGTTACTTTTTTTTAATTCTAATTATTAGACACCCTAGGGATCTTGAACCCCAGGGGTCTGATCACTAATGTAATGCATTATAAGCCATGTTTAAATTCCCAACTTCAGCCGTACTATTTGAGAAGGTGTGAACATAGGACATATAAACAAAGCAAAGTGGCATACAAAATTCAAAGTCCAATGTCAGAATGTTAAAGAGGTCCTTTCACCTCCTGGGGCACATGCGGTTATATATACCACTAGAAAGCCGACAGTGCACTGAATTTAGCGCACTATTGGCTTTCCCGTTCTGTGCCTCCAGTGAAGAGCTATCAGTGCTGGTACCGTATTTCTTCACTTTCAGAAGGGCGTTCCTGACAATCAGTCAGGATCTAACCTTCCTCAGAGCTGCGTCTATAGCGCTGTACTGTGATAGCGGTGAGGAATGCCTCCCTCCCCTCCTGATAGTGCTCGTCCATAGACGAGAACTGGGGGGGGGGGGTGTTCCTCACCGCTCAGCGTCATCACCAGGCAGTAAGCAACGCCCCGTCTCACAGTACAGCGCTATAGACGCAGTTCTGAGGAAGGTAGTTCCTGACTGACTGTCAGAAACGCCTTTCTGACAGTGAAGAGTTGCGGTACCGGCACCAATAGCTCTTCACTTGAGGCACAGAACGGGAAAGCCAATAGTGCGCTGAATTCAGCACACTGTCGACTTCGTAGCAGTGTATTACACCGCATGTGCCTCAGGAGGTGAAAGGAAAAAATGCAGCATTTTACAGTACGAGAAAAGTGGAATGAGATTTTAGCTAATCCCATCTATACATTGCAGAAGAATAAAACGCTGCAGAAAAGCTGAGTTTTAAAAAATGCATGCATTTTTGAAAAATGCAGCAGGTCAATTTTAACTGTGGAAATGCTATAGGTTTAATAAGGAGAGAAAATCCACAGAGAAAAAAAGCAGCAAAAAAGCAATGAAAAACTCTGCAGACAAACGCATTTCTGCAGCATTTTTTCCCGCAGTTTTTTTTTAGCTGTGTTCCGCAATGTGGGGCCTTAGCCTTAGTGGTATATTTGGTGTTTGTCAAGGAAAAATCATGACAACATTTCCTGAGCCAGAAGTACTACAAGTGTACTCTATATGTAACTACACCGTTTTCCAGGGCTTTAGCTTTATGAAGCAAAAACTCAAAAATAAAGAGCTACTAATATTGCAGCCTATAAATTCACTCTTTTTTTTGGGCGTATAGCATGGGGAAAAAAAAAGGCCAAATTTTACTTACAAGATCATGTGATCCGTCTATGGGGTCTCCATGCTTTCAAATGTTGGCAATTATTACAGTTGGTTTGTGAGATTTGATCCACTAAAAGTTTAGTTTTTGCAAAGTTTGGGTGAAACCCACCTTGTTACGAACTGGCCTGCTCTTATCTAACTCTACCATAGAAATGAAAAAAGTAGCATTGATTTGCTTAGATCTAAGTGAAATAGGAAATGTCTTATTTAACTCTGTTGAGAATGTCCACAGAGCATCTTCCAATTCTCTTCATTGTGGAATATCTACTGTAGATCATAGTCTAAAAATGAACTGTATACTAAATACTTTGTGCTAATGTGTTCTTTCCTGTAAACTAGGAAATGCACAGCAATCAATGGAAATGAATGCGAAAAGGTTTCTGCTTAGGCAAAAATCCTTTTATGTTTGTTTTTGTTCTCATACTGCAAGAATAACATCTACTATTCCTGACTGGAGTTTATCTTTGTATTTTTGTATATGACATACTAAAATCTACACCACTACTTTTAGGGTCCACATAGAAAATGGAACCCATTTAAGTCAATGGTAGTCTTTTTTTCAGCACTGATTCTGATATGGATTCCACGCCAGAATCAGCGCCAACTTCCTCCATGTGGATGGACCCTTAGACCCACACTAGCACACCCATTCCATTGTATCACATTTCTCCATTTTGTAAGGTGAAATAAATCTGCCTGGATCTACCTGCTAAACTACACCACAAGATAATGGCATGGAGGACATAAGTGGCAAAAATGTCAGAACTTTTGGCGCAAAATCTGCCATGTGTCAAAAATTGCAACTTTCTTTGATAAATTCTCCCCATTGTGTTTGCAAAAATAATGTTATTGACCCCATTATTAGTCATTAGGATCTGTTTGATAATAGGACCATCATAGTTATAGATTAAGAATGAAAACCATGGCAAAGTCTTAAAACCTAGCAATCACAAGAACAGGGACGGACAGAGATGGCCAAATGCTGTAGCCCTATAGAGATGAATGGAGTGACAGTACATCTGCGGTGGGAATACCTCTATAAAGCCAAGCTGTCAGGGCACATTTCTGACACCAGGTGGATCAGATTTGCAATCTGTACAGCCAACTGAGATGTAAATTTTGTTATGGTCAAGAATAGAAAAAAACAGTATGGAATACCTGAATATAATGATGCTAATTTTTTTCAAATATACTAACTACTTTAAAGGGATTCTATCATTCAAAATATGCATTTTTAAACAAACCCATGTTGGAATAGCCTTTAGAAAGGCTGTTCTAGTCCTACCACCTCTGTTCTTCTGCTCGCAGCCATATTTGAATGATATAGTTTTTAGCTTTTATTCTAATGAAGCTGATGGAGCCCAGGGGAATTCCCACTGCACTGCGAGTACAGCAGCGTCATACTCTCCCTGGCCTTCATTCCACCCCGTAGACCTTTCATGGCCGTCCCTTTATATGTAGATCAGTTGGAGGTGACACATAGGGATTTATTTTTTATGTTATATATTTTTTGCATTTTTTTATATTGAAAAATATAAACAAAAAATGAGGGAAAATGTGTCTGTTTTTCATATTTCACTTTAGAAAAACGTTCTAAAATCGTTTACCCTCTCTGTTACAGTAATATTTATATGGTATTGTGTTGTGGGGGTTGGGCCTGTCGCCACTTCCACCAATTGTTTGTTTGCATTCTTTACTAGTTCCTGCTCCACTGTCAAAATTCTTTCTCTACCACAAATACATGCCGCTACCACTACTGACTTGCCGAGCTCAGCAGAAATTTCACTCACATATTCATGCATCTCTATAACAGTAAGATGCAAACACACTTCAAAAGGGTAATGAGTTCATAGAGCAAAAACAAAGTACGTTTAAATTTATTGATTTAATACCAAAAAGGTTAAGTTCTATGTATGAAAAAGACAAGAGATAACAAGAAAAGCAAAACAGTTTTTAAAATAAAAGTAGGAAAACAGAATAAACCCGATAACCTTGAGTCTGTTAGACTGGGTAAACCCAGGTTACTTGCTGATGCCAAGATGTGACAAGTTTTCATGGAGTTTACAGTCTTCTGTAATGTCAGGCTCCTGGTTTGTGCATGGCCACACTACTCTCACAGTGCCTCCCTCTCCCCCCTTTTTACATCTTGGGGAGTTGGGAAGTGATTGTGTCAGGTGATGGGTCAGAGCCTCCACTACGAAGCACGGAGACTGCCAGCCCACTCCACTATTTGCAAGTCCTTCAGGAGGAGGTCCAGAACCTCCGCAATAGTCTGCAGGGGTTACCGGTCTCCTCCTGGGACCCGAACCTGAACTTCTGGGGTCACAGGGTCAGACGGTGAGCCGGAGGCTATTTAGGCCTGACTCTGGCTCGCCACTGGTTAGTCAGATTCCCTGGTATCAGCTCACCCTGCATTCCTGTTTGCCCTTGACCTATATGCCTCCCGTGTATGACTGTACTTGCCTTCCAGACCTCCTCTCATTGACCTGTGACTCTGTACCACGTGACCTCCAGTGTATGACCCAGCTTGCCTGAAGACTACCTCTCCTTGACCTGCGACTCTGTACTTTGTGATCTCCATTGTATGTACCTGGCTTGTCTGATTACCCGTTTTCTTCATCCTTCTGTACCACGTGACCTTCATTGTATGACCCGGCTTGTTTGACTATGTCCTATCTTATCCATGGAAACTGCGTGATCTCCTAATTACTAACCCGCCTTGTGCAACTACTCTACAGTGCTTCCGTCATCTCCTGGTGAACTCCTGTTACTGCATTCAAGTCCTCTGACCAGCTTCATCAGTTTCTTCATTCACCTAGGCAAGTGGTTTTTGGGTTTCTGGGTACTGCTGTAATTTGGGGTGTGCTGTGCGTGTGACGCCCTCTGTATGGCTGTGGTTCTGGGACCCAGAATTTGTCAGTCCATCTCCACCATCAGGAGCTTTGTTGAAGACCTCTGGAGCCTGGTTTTGCTCCGGTTAGGAGGGAAAATAATTCTCAGTGATGTTTTACCTCAGTGTGCAGGGGAGTCTTGTTGCCCAGGACTAACTGTCTGTTCTATGCTATATTTGGTTCCTAACAGATTGCTTTCATCCACGTCTTGATAAGATAGTTACTCTACAGATGGCAGATGTTGCTGGCTGGTCACCATACCTCCCAACCGTCCCGATTTCGGCAGGACATTCACGAATTCGGTGTCCTGTCCCGTGGTCTCGGTCGGCGGGAGGTATGTCCCGATATCAACTCATTAGCGTCCGGAGGACGCAGATGAGTTGAACATGTAAGCGAGTAAAGCAGGAGCTGTCACAGCTCAGCTCCTGCCTTACCACTGCGGTGCATCGGCTTCGGCATGTGTAGATGCGATGTGATGACGTCACATTGGGCCTACAGCTATGTGAGTGGAGTGAGAGCGGAGAGAGCAGCGGGGGAGCGATGGAAGGTGAGTACTGTATAAGTGTTTGTGTTAAACATTGAGGGGTACGTAATGTAGGGGGCCTATGAAACTTGGGGTATATGGGGGGGCGAGAACGGCATGACACTAGGGCAAATGAAGGGGGGAGAGATGGCATGACACTGGGACAGATGAAGGTGGGGGAGAACGCATGACACGGGCAGATGAAGAGGGGAGAGATGGCATGGCACTGGGGCAGATGAAGGGGGGAGAACGGCATTACACTGTGGCAGATGAAGGGGGGGTGAACGGCATGACACTGGGGCAGATGAAAGGGGGGAAACTGCATGACACTGGGGCAGATGAAGGGGGGGAGACATGAATCTGGGGGCAGAGATGGGGGGACATGAATCTGGGGGCAGAGATGAGGGGACATGAATCTGGGGGCAGATAAAGGGGTTATATGAAGCTGGGGGCGGAGATGGAGGGGGGGAATATAATTTACAGTTAACTGTAGGAAGATTATACTGTGTGGGGGCACATGAAAAATGAATGAGAATGGGTGGAGTCAACATAAAAGTGGGTGGAGCTAAGTTTGCAGCGGTGCGCACACGCGCCACATATTTTGTTCCTCTTTCGGCTCTTCAAAAGTTGGGAGGTATGCTGGTCACCCTGTCTAATAGCTGACTGCCCAAGAAGTTGCAAAGCAATAAACCTGCTTTGGCAGTACATCTGGGCTTGATGGTAGGAAGAAAGTTTTTCACTTCTGACCCTGCCCCTCCCCCGACATAACTTGCATACACACATGCCAATGTAATAGCTTGATAAAACCTGTATAAAAACTATATTCACTAATGATAGATATGGAAACCATATAATTCAGTATTAATAAATGGGGCTTCTATCATCACATATGCATTACAAGGTTTATCTAAATGATAAAAGTAGGGACCAGTGATCATTAAATGCAAATGGCTATAAATTACAAACAAACCTTGTGTGTGTAGTCTGATCAACATTGTGTCAAGGTGGTGGTCAGTGGCATAACTAGGAACGGTGGGGCCTCATGGGGGAACTTTTGATATGGGGCCCCCCTGACCGAATCATCGCCAAAGCGCCCGACCGACCCCCCCCCCCTTCACATTCCTGCACTCTCTATTATTCCCCATAGTGGCCCCTGCACACAGCATTATAACCCATAGTAGCCCCTTCACACACTATTATGCCCCACTGTGGACACCAATGAACAATTATTATACTCTGGGGTCTTTTCAGATTGTAAGCTCATAGATTGTAAGCTCTTGCGAGCAGGGCCCTCAGTCCCATTGTGTGAAACGACTTTCTTTGTAATGTATCTTTCTGTAAATTTATTATTATTATTATTATTATGGGGCCCGTGGCATCACTTACCTATCCCGGTCACTGCCAGGATCGGTAAGTAAATAGGGTCCGTAACTGGCTGGAGTAACTCCAGACGGTAACGGCCTATTAAAGGGGTTGTCCCATCACCAGGATTCTATCTATACTGCTTAGGAAAAGTGTTACATCCACATTAACAAATACATTGCTTCAGCAAAACTGCTTTATTTGTCCACTATCTTACTTTATTCATTTTTTTTTTACACATCCCTTGACTTATCTGGTCATAAGTCAAGTGATGTATCTGCTGCTCTGATGGGAGAGGGAGGAGGGGCTAAATGCACAGGACCGAGCCTGGAGGGGGGTAGTTTACTTTACACTTTGGGGGGGGGGGGGGCCACCAATACAGACCCGGCATCCGCTGTAATAGAGAGGCGGATGCCAGGGAGTGTAGACTCCGGCACAGGTGAAGCCAGCAGCGGCAGGAGTGATGCTGATATTCCGGAGGGGAGGGGGGGGGGGGGGCGGAGGAGCGGAATAGCAGCATCGCTCCTGCCGCTGCTGGCTTCACCTGTGCCGGCGTCTACACTCCCTGGCATCCGCCTCTCTATTACAGCGGATGCCGGGTCTGTATTACATTGCGAAGGCTGTACGTCCGATGCCTAGTGCATCGGCAGCGCACACGCAGGGCCAGCGGCATAGAAGCGACGACTTCTCGCCGCTGGCTTTGCATATGTAACCCCGCCCACCAATGATGCAACAAAGCCGGAAGACAGAACAATTTACTGCAGCGAAGAGTGGCGACGTGGGAATACCCCTTTAAGAAAAGAAAAAATCTGCTGGAGTAGCAACTGTCGCCGGGCCCCTAATGTCTCGGGCCCTGTGGCAGCGGCTATCACTGCTACTCTGGTAGTGGTGGTCAACCCATTCAAGAGCACGCAATGGACAAATGGTGGTGAAAAGTCCCTTTTACTTTATTGGTGTTAGAGGTAGATGGCAGGTGCAGAATGGAGACGCCTATCAATGATAATCAGTCATGCATTAAAATCACTGTATGAGGATGGAAGCTATTCTCATGACTGACTGTTTTTTTCAAGGCCATTTTCTACCACCTTCATGTGAATTTAGGTTTACACGATACACGTGAACCAGATTTGAAGGTGGAGAGAAGCGAATGCATTAATGGTAGTAATGGCCAATGTATTAAAGGGAAGCATAGGAAAAACATTCCTGTGATGAATGTCAGAACCTCATGATGCCCAAAGGTTTTTAATGTGCCAAGAGATAGCCATTGGAGGGAAGGACAGGTCAGAATATGGCATTTGAAACAGTAGTAACAATGAGCCAGCCCTCTGCTCCTAAAATGCAGCAGTTTAATCCCCACAGATCCTGCAGCTCTTCCCAGGAGCCGAGCATGTGTTCCCATTCTCCGCGGAGAGCTTATTTGAATGCCCACTGCATCCCCAGGTGTTTGTCTTACTACAGAGAACCTCAAATAATCACTATACCATAACAGAGCAAAGTAGGAAACTATCTTCACTTCTACTAATTAAATCATCACCGTAAATTAAAAACAAAAACTATATCTTAATGGTCCTTCTGTTTGCTCAAATTCACCACAACAAATCGGCGCCCAAATTTGCCCAAGCGCTGACAAACCGAAATTTCAAAGTAATACTCATTATGTATTTATACATAAAGACTCCAAAAAGTAATTCATAATTCCCTATCTATTATTGTTTACTTATCTCCTGACTACATACTTACAGAATCACTCAGAAGCCTGTTAATAATGCATGATTCATAGATGCGGCCAATATTATGCTTGAGAATGAAAGAACAATTGTGCCATCTAGTGTTCTGATGTGTAACCACATTCGACTAATGGGAAAGTTAGAAAAGTACATAGACTGAACAGACAATCATTTGTGGACAGCCAAATATAGATATAAAAAATAGAGAATAAGAAACAAATGCACAATAGGTCTCCAATAAGTGCTGCCTACTGTGTATCTAGGCAAAAAGATACTTAAATTCGGATGAAACAGAAGCTCACAAGGTGTGGAGAAAACAATCTGTCACATTACTCCTATGCTTCAGGAAAGCTCATTGCAATACTATCCAGAAACTTTATTCAGCATGCTTAATGCAGCTTGGGAAATCCACAACTAATATCCTCTTCTTCAAGAGTTGTTCATAACCACTACTTGCAACACTCCACCAGATGTTCGGTGCAGACTTGTTCTTCTCCTAAAGGAAAGAAGAAATATGGATATATATATATATATATATATATATATATATATATATATATATATATATATATATATGCAGATATCACCCTTAGGCACGTGTATTGTTATTATGTTACTCTGTTTCACCCTAAAGGTGCCTTCACACGGCGTAGTGCGCCGCTCCTTTAGACACTTATACATGTGTCCGAGCGCGGCACTTCAAAACAAAGCCTATTGATTTCAATGGGTGCTGATATACGCGCGCTACCCATTGAAATCAATAGGTAAAAAAGCCTCGATTTGATTTCAATGGGTAGCGCGTGTATATCAGCACCCATTGAAATCAATGGGCTCTGTTTTGAAGTGCCGCGCTCGGACACGTGTATATGAGTCTAAAGGAGCGGCGTGCTACGCCATGTGAAAGCACCCTTAAACACCATTTATTTAGGGTGCCTTCACATGGAGTAACGCTCCGCGCATTTTGCTACATTTTACAAATGTAAAAATATACGTGTAAAATGTAGTTAGCCATTGAGTTCAATGTTTTTTTTTCGTTTAATGCATGTCTTTTTGCTTAAAAAGACGTTAAAAAAAAAGCCATTGAACTCAATGGCTAACTACATTTTACACGTGTATTTTTACATGTGTAAAATGGACAAAAAGCACGGAGTGTAAACTCTGTGTGAAGGCACCCTTACACATATAGTAGATGCTTTCACATCGCAGCAGGTTACATAGCTTACAGTTCCTATAGTTGCTTACTTGCTATAGGTATTCTTGTAACTAGGCTTTACTTCACCCAGTGTAAAGTTATGACATTGCCATCCCTTTCCAATCTAAATTTAGGGGATGTCTATCACCAAGAAAATCACTTCTAAACAATTTATGCTGATAGAGGCGCTGTTTTGTAGCATATTAGTAGCTAGACCATTTTGTGTGAAACTTCAACCTTGCTGCTATGGAAATCGGAAAATGTTTGTTTTGGTACCGTGTTAGCCAGTGGTTATGAAATATGAAAAAAACAAAAAAACTTTTTAAGTCTTCAGTAGGTGATACCTTTTTTAATGGCTAACTCATAATGATGACAGGATATAACATTTCGAAGCTTCCTCTGAGCTTCTTCTTCAGATATATCTAAAAACACTTTCTAGAGGCTGCATATTTATAACTGGACATAGGGGTAGGGTTACAGGAGGGAGGGGGGAAGAGGCTTATTACTATATACTTATAACAACAAACAATCAATTGCCAGATCCCAGGTTATCTTAATGGCTGTCTTAATGATGTGTATAAAAATACATAAACCCACGTTAAACGACGTTAAACGTCAAACACGTTAAACCCACGTTAAATGACCCTATTCCAGACACTGGACAATGGAATTAACGTCTCACGTGGGTTTATGTCTTTTTATACAAATTATTAAGACAGCCATTAAGATAACCTGGGATCTGGCAATTGATTGTTTGTTGTTATAAGTATATAGTAATAAGCCTCTTCCCCCCTCCCTCCTGTAACCCTACCCCTATGTCCAGTCATAAATATGCAGCCTCTAGAAAGTGTTTTTAGATATATCTGAAGAAGCTCAGACAGTGGCGTAACTACCGTGGTAGCAGCAGTAGCAGCTGCCACAGGGCCCGGGCCATTAGCGGGCCTGGTGACAGCCGCTACCGCTGCGTTTTTTTTTCAATAGGCAGTTACGGGCCCTATTCACTTGCCGATCCTGGCTGGGCCGGGATCGGTAAGTGACACCGCGGGCCCCACAAAGGCTATCATTATACTCGGGGGTCTTTGCAGACCCCCGAGTATAATGACCGGCGGATCGGGAGAGGTAATAAACATAAAAAACTGTTACTTACCTCTCCGCGATCCTGCCAGGCCTCCGTCCTACTGTTGTCTGATGTCTCTGACGTCACATGAACCCGGCATGCTTCCCGGGTCATGTGACGTCCGACGTCATTAACGAAGGACGCGAGCGCTGGTCAGCACAGGAGGACAGCACAGCACAGGAGCCGGGGAACAGGTAAGAAGCAACAGTTTTGTTTTTTTAAATGTTTTTATTCCCCGGGTCTCCGATTATTATACTCTGGGGTCTGAACCCACTATTGGGGTTAATACTGTGTGCAGGGGCCACTATTGGGGTTAATACTGTGTGCAGGGGACACTATTGGGGTTAATACTGTGTGCAGGGGCCACTATTGGGGTTAATACTGTGTGCAGGGGACACTATTGGGGTTAATACTGTGTGCAGGGGACACTATTGGGGTTAATACTGTGTGCAGGGGACACTATTGGGGTTAATACTGTGTGCAGGGGACACTATTGGGGTTAATACTGTGTGCAGGGGACACTATTGGGGTTAATACTGTGTGCAGGAGACACTATTGAGGGTTAATACTGTGTGCAGGGGACACTATTGGGGTTAATAGTGTGTGCAGGGGACACTATTGGGGTTAATACTGTGTGCAGGGGACACTATTGGGGTTAATACTGTGTGCAGGGGACACTATTGGGGTTAATACTGTGTGCAGGGGACACTATTGGGGTTAATACTGTGTGCAGGGGACACTATTGGGGTTAATACTGTGTGCAGGGGACACTATTGGGGTTAATAGTGTGTGCAGGGGACACTATTGGGGTTAATAGTGTGTGCAGGGGACACTATTGGGGTTAATACTGTGTGCAGGGGACACTATTGGGGTTAATACTGTGTGCAGGGGACACTATTGGGGTTAATACTGTGTGCAGGGGACACTATTGGGGTTAATACTGTGTGCAGGGGACACTATTGGGGTTAATACTGTGTGCAGGGGACACTATTGGGGTTAATACTGTGTGCAGGGGGCACTATTGGGGTTAATACTGTGTGCAGGGGACACTATTGGGGTTAATACTGTGTGCAGGGGACACTATTGGGGTTAATACTGTGTGCAGGGGACACTATTGGGGTTAATAGTGTGTGCAGGGGACACTATTGGGGTTAATACTGTGTGCAGGGGACACTATTGGGGTTAATACTGTGTGCAGGGGACACTATTGGGGTTAATACTGTGTGCAGGGGACACTATTGGGGTTAATACTGTGTGCAGGGGACACTATTGGGGTTAATACTGTGTGCAGGGGACACTATTGGGGTTAATACTGTGTGCAGGGGACACTATTGGGGTTAATACTGTGTGCAGGAGCCACTATTGGGGTTAATACTGTGTGCAGGGGACACTATTGGGGTTAATAGTGTGTGCAGGGGACACTATTGGGGTTAATACTGTGTGCAGGGGCAAGTAAGGGACATAATAGAGTGCGGAGGAGGGGGTCGGTCGAGGTCTTCGGCGTCAGTTGGGATGGGGAGGGGGCCCCATGTCAAAAGTTCGCCACGGGGCCCCGCCATTCCTAGTTACGCCACTAAGCTCAGAGGAAGCTTCGAAACGTCATATTCTGTCATCATTATGAGTTAGCCATTAAAAAAGGTATCACCTACTGAAGACTTAAAAAGTTTTTTGTTTTTTTCATATTTCATAACCACTGGCTAACACGGTACCAAAACAAACATTTTCCTTTTACCAAATGGAGGATACCAGAATCTACCGGAAATTTAAGGACCTGAAAACACTTCTGAAGAAACGGGCACAGCTGGACAGCGATATCTTTTTCCTATCTAATTGCAAAAAAGAAAAATTAATTCCTAAAGGACTCAGGCTCACAAACCCCATCGCATCTACCTACAATACTCACTATGCACAAAATTTGTGTTATAGAACTTCAGAGAGACTGCAGAATCACCTCATACATCACTTCTACAGCATCAAGAGTGAAATCCAAATGGAGATTAAAACAAAATGGAACAATATTGAAGAGAGCTCCAGGATAACATTGCTACAATACTATGAGAGACTGCAAAAATCTCTAATCCACAACAAAAAAAGAAACTCCACAGACTGAGACTTGCTGCAGGATTCTACAAGAATACACACAAAGCAAAATATATATCTAACAACAACCAGGACCACTCACCTGTGGATTTGGAAACACCGAACTGTGTTATCAATCTCTCCACTTATGAACCCACCAAAGCAGAATTTGGGGTACTCTCCAGGGGACTCTCATTTTGTCCTTCTAAAACCATGTATAAAATTGAACTGTGCAGCGACATGGAGGATTTTTTCAGGAGACTGCGCCTGAGGGAATATTTTCATGACACAGAGGAGACCCAACCTACCCCTTCAGAGGTTCCAATCTTAGCAAAAAAGGAGACATCTGATTGGACACCTCCAACTGGATGAAATTTTGATTTGGATAATTACATAGACTGTTTCAGACACATGGTCAAATCAACTATACTGGATACAAATAAAGCACTGCCATCTAACATCAGTGCCCAGGAAAGAAGGGCCATAAAATCTCTGAGAAATAATAACTAGAGATGAGCGAACAGTGTTCTATCGAACACATGTTCGATCGGATATCAGGGTGTTCGCCATGTTCGAATCGAATCGAACACCACGTGGTAAAGTGCGCCAAAATTCGATTCCCCTCCCACCTTCCCTGGCGCCTTTTTTGCACCAATAACAGCGCAGGGGAGGTGGGACAGGAACTACGACACTGGGGGCATTGAAAAAAATTGGAAAAAGTCATTGGCTGCCGAAATCAGGTGACCTCCATTTTAGACGAATAGTGGATTTCAAATCCGGGTCATATGAGAATGTGAACTTTGTGACTATGAGACAGGGATAGCTGTACAGGCAGGGATAGCTAGGGATAACCTTTATTTAGGGGGGAATGTTATTAAAAATAACTTTTTGGGGCTCTATCGGGTGTGTAATTGTGATTTTTGTGAGATAAACTTTTTCCCATAGGGATGCATTGGCCAGCGCTGATTGGCCGAATTCCGTACTCTGGCCAATCAGTGCTGGCCAATGCATTCTATTAGCTTGATGAAGCAGAGTGTGCACAAGGGTTCAAGCGCACCCTCGGCTCTGATGTAGCAGAGCCGAGGCTGCACAAGGGTTCAAGCGCACCCTCGGCTCTGATGTAGGAGAGCCGAGGGTGCACTTGAACCCTTGTGCACCCTCAGCTCTGCTACATCAGAGCCGAGGGTGCGCTTGAACCCTTGTGCACACTCTGCTTCATCAAGCTAATAGAATGCATTGGCCAGCGCTGATTGGCCAATGTATTCTATTAGCCTGATGAAGTAGAGCTGAATGTGTGTGCTAAGCACACACATTCAGCTCTACTTCATCGGGCTAATAGAATGCATTGGCCAGCGCTGATTGGCCAGAGTACGGAACTCGACCAATCAGCGCTGGCTCTGCTGGAGGAGGCGGAGTCTAAGATCGCTCCACACCAGTCTCCATTCAGGTCCGACCTTAGACTCCGCCTCCTCCGGCAGAGCCAGCGCTGATTGGCCGAAGGCTGGCCAATGCATTCCTATGCGAATGCAGAGACTTAGCAGTGCTGAGTCAGTTTTGCTCAACTACACATCTGATGCACACTCGGCACTGCTACATCAGATGTAGCAATCTGATGTAGCAGAGCCGAGGGTGCACTAGAACCCCTGTGCAAACTCAGTTCACGCTAATAGAATGCATTGGCCAGCGCTGATTGGCCAATGCATTCTATTAGCCCGATGAAGTAGAGCTGAATGTGTGTGCTAAGCACACACATTCAGCACTGCTTCATCACGCCAATACAATGCATTAGCCAGTGCTGATTGGCCAGAGTACGGAATTCGGCCAATCAGCGCTGGCTCTGCTGGAGGAGGCGGAGTCTAAGGTCGGACCTGAATGGAGACTGGTGTGGAGCGATCTTAGACTCCGCCTCCTCCAGCAGAGCCAGCGCTGATTGGTCGAGTTCCGTACTCTGGCCAATCAGCGCTGGCCAATGCATTCTATTAGCCCGATGAAGTAGAGCTGAATGTGTGTGCTTAGCACACACATTCAGCTCTACTTCATCAGGCTAATAGAATACATTGGCCAATCAGCGCTGGCCAATGCATTCTATTAGCTTGATGAAGCAGAGTGTGCACAAGGGTTCAAGCGCACCCTCGGCTCTGATGTAGCAGAGCCGAGGCTGCACAAGGGTTCAAGTGCACCCTCGGCTCTCCTACATCAGAGCCGAGGGTGCGCTTGAACCCTTGTGCAGCCTCGGCTCTGCTACATCAGAGCCGAGGGTGCGCTTGAACCCTTGTGCACACTCTGCTTCATCAAGCTAATAGAATGCATTGGCCAGCACTGATTGGCCAGAGTATGGAATTCGGCCAATCAGCGCTGGCCAATGCATTCTATTAGCCCGATGAAGTAGAGCTGAATGTGTGTGCTAAGCACACACATTCAGCACTGCTTCATCACGCCAATACAATGCATTAGCCAGTGCTGATTGGCCAGAGTACGGAATTCGGCCAATCAGCGCTGGCTCTGCTGGAGGAGGCGGAGTCTAAGATCGCTCCACACCAGTCTCCATTCAGGTCCGACCTTAGACTCCGCCTCCTCCAGCAGAGCCAGCGCTGATTGGCCGAATTCCGTACTCTGGCCAATCAGCACTGGCTAATGCATTGTATTGGCTTGATGAAGCAGTGCTGAATGTGTGTGCTTAGCACACACATTCAGCTCTACTTCATCGGGCTAATAGAATGCATTGGCCAGCGCTGATTGGCCGAATTCCGTACTCTGGCCAATCAGCACTGGCTAATGCATTGTATTGGCTTGATGAAGCAGTGCTGAATGTGTGTGCTTAGCACACACATTCAGCTCTACTTCATCGGGCTAATAGAATGCATTGGCCAATCAGCGCTGGCCAATGCATTCTATTAGCGTGAACTGAGTTTGCACAGGGGTTCTAGTGCACCCTCGGCTCTGCTACATCAGATTGCTACATCTGATGTAGCAGTGCCGAGTGTGCATCAGATGTGTAGTTGAGCAAAACTGACTCAGCACTGCTAAGTCTGCATTCGCATAGGAATGCATTGGCCAGCCTTCGGCCAATCAGCGCTGGCTCTGCCGGAGGAGGCGGAGTCTAAGGTCGGACCTGAATGGAGACTGGTGTGGAGCGACCTTAGACTCCGCCTCCTCCAGCAGAGCCAGCGCTGATTGGCCGAATTCCGTACTCTGGCCAATCAGCACTGGCTAATGCATTGTATTGGCTTGATGAAGCAGTGCTGAATGTGTGTGCTTAGCACACACATTCAGCTCTACTTCATCGGGCTAATAGAATGCATTGGCCAGCGCTGATTGGCCGAATTCCGTACTCTGGCCAATCAGCACTGGCTAATGCATTGTATTGGCTTGATGAAGCAGTGCTGAATGTGTGTGCTTAGCACACACATTCAGCTCTACTTCATCGGGCTAATAGAATGCATTGGCCAATCAGCGCTGGCCAATGCATTCTATTAGCGTGAACTGAGTTTGCACAGGGGTTCTAGTGCACCCTCGGCTCTGCTACATCAGATTGCTACATCTGATGTAGCAGTGCCGAGTGTGCATCAGATGTGTAGTTGAGCAAAACTGACTCAGCACTGCTAAGTCTGCATTCGCATAGGAATGCATTGGCCAGCCTTCGGCCAATCAGCGCTGGCTCTGCCGGAGGAGGCGGAGTCTAAGGTCGGACCTGAATGGAGACTGGTGTGGAGCTATCTTAGACTCCGCCTCCTCCAGCAGAGCCAGCGCTGATTGGTCGAGTTCCGTACTCTGGCCAATCAGCACTGGCCAATGCATTTCTATGGGGAAAAGTTAGCTTGCGAAAATCGCAAACTGACAGGGATTTCCATGAAATAAAGTGACTTTTATGCCCCCAGACATGCTTCCCCTGCTGTCCCAGTGTCATTCCAGAGGTGTTGGCATCATTTCCTGGGTTGTCTTAGTGGACTTGGTGACCCTCCAGACACGAATTTGGGTTTCCCCCTTAACGAGTTTATGTTCCCCATAGACTATAATGGGGTTCGAAACCCATTCGAACACTCGAACAGTGAGCGGCTGTTCGAATCGAATTTCGAACCTCGAACATTTTAGTGTTCGCTCATCTCTAATAATAACGACATCATCATTAAACCAGCGGACAAGGCTGGCGCTATAGTCATGATGAACACATCAGACTACATACAGGAGGCACACAGACAGCTGAATGACACACACTACTACTCCAAACTGGATTCAGACCCCACAGTGGAGTACTCTAAAAAACTGAAAAAGGTGATCTCCGGCCTATCTGATGGAGCAATAAGCCTAAGCAGCCTCATACCAGCAAGCCCAAGGACAGGGACTTTTTATATGCTTCCAAAACTGCACAAACCTGGGAACCCAGGGAGACCGATCATCTCATGTGTTGGCACCCTCACTGAACAGATCTCTGGATGGGTGGAAGGTACTCTTAAACCCTTAGTGAAGGATACAGCCAGCTACCTACAGGATACTACAGACCTATTAAATAAACTATCCACTATAGGTCCCCTTCCAGATGGAACCATCCTGGCCACCATGGATGTAGAATCCCTGTACTCCAACATCCCACACCAGGACGGTATAAATGCGGAGTTATTAAAATACAATACCAAACAGGAGAACAATCGGGTGCCCCTGGTTGTCACATATAACCCACACCTGGAGATGCTGAGAGGAATCACACGCAAATTACATCCACTACTGCAAAAAGACAACCGTCTAAAATCCATATTTTCAGACCCCCCTCTCCTGTGCTACAGACAACCACCAAACCTCAGGAATATGATTATTAGCAGCTCACTATCACCTCCAACTAACAAAGGAACATTTCCATGTGGACAGAAGAGGTGCAAGACCTGCCCGCACATACTGACCACTGACAGGATAAAGATCCCAAACTCTAACAGGGAATATAAAATCCCGGGTACGTTCACCTGTAACACACCTAATGTAGTGTATTTGATCATTTGCACCAAATGTTCCACTGAAAATCTGTATGTTGGAGAGACCGGACAGAAACTCAGAATGAGAATTACCGTATTTTTCGGACTATAAGACGCACTGGACTATAAGACGCACCCAGGTTTTAGAGGAGAAAAATAGGGAAAAAAAAATTTCAGGCAAAAAATGGTAAAATATTTAATATATGGGAGTTGTAGTTTTGGAACAGCTGCAAGGCCACATTGACAGGTGACCCTGCAGCTGTACGGGGATGTATAGGGCGTTTTTTTTGTGGGGCCAGGTGTAGACCGGGCATTTTCAGACACAGGGATACCTAATGTATATGTTTCACAGTAATGTTATACTTTTATATGTATTCTAGGGAAAGGAGGTGAACTTTTTATTTATTTTATTTTTTATTATATTTTTTTTAAGTGTTTTTTTTTTTTTTTTCTACTATTTTAATATCCCCCGCCTAGGGGGCTTGAACCTGCAATCATTTGATTGCAAGTCCCATAGACGGCAATACAAGTGTATTGCCGTCTATGGGAGATTCTATACATTACTATCGCGGAGGGTCATAGACCAGCCGCGATAGTAATATATATCTATGACAAGCCTCGGAGCCTTCATAAGGCTCCCGGCTGTCATCGCAACAGGCCGGCTCCTGCGGCCTCGCCGTGCAGGAGCCGGCCTGCATCACTAAAGGTATGAGGCCGGCGGGGGGGCTAACTGCCTGCCAGGACCTGCGGAGGAGCAGTGAGTTTGCAGCATGGCCGTGCTACTGCCACCGCTGGTTTTCTTCAGCGGCAGTAGCGCGGCAATCTGCAGGCCCCGGCAGCTAAGACAGTCCCCGGCATCTGCTGTAATAGACCGGCAGATGCCGGGGAGTGTCTTAGCTGCCGGGGCCTGCAGTATTGTCACACTCCTGCCGCTGAAGAAAACCAGCGGTGGCAGTATCGCGGCAATCTGCAGGCCCCGGCAGCTAAGACACTCCCCGGCATCCGCCGGTCTATTACAGCAGATGCCGGGGACTGTCTTAGCTGCCGGGGCCTGCGGATTGCCGCGCTACTGCCGCTGAAGAAAACCAGCGGTGGCAGTAGCGCGGCCATGCTGCAAACCCACATTCAGACTATAAGACGCACCCTCATTTTCCTCCGAAATTTTGGGGAAAAAAAGTGCGTCTTATAGTCCAAAAAATACGGTAATTCACATCGCCATACAATCAAACAGCAGAGAACTGATCTTCCCGTGCCAAAACACTTCTGCCAGGAAGATCACAGCATCATTAATGACATGAAAATCTTGATCTTAAAAGGGAACTTTAAATCAAGGAAACAGCGACTGATTTATGAGTACAAGGCCATGACCCTATTCCAGACACTGGACAATGGAATTAACGTCTCACGTGGGTTTATGTCTTTTTATACAAATCATTAAGACAGCCATTAAGATAACCTGGGATCTGGCAATTGATTGTTTGTTGTTATAAGTATATAGTAATAAGCCTCTTCCCCCCTCCCTCCTGTAACCCTACCCCTATGTCCAGTCATAAATATGCAGCCTCTGCAGAGTGTTTTTAGTTATATCTGAAGAAGAAGCTCAGAGGAAGCTTCGAAACGTCATATTCTGTCATCATTATGAGTTAGCCATTAAAAAAGGTATCACCTACTGAAGACTTAAAAAGCTATGGAAATCAACTTTTAATCTACTTGCAAATAAGTTTATCGATGAACTTGGGGCTTGGCCATGTCTGCTGGAGCACATGCTTTTGTCTGTGGTTGCCCCATAAATGTTCCTTGCAATAAAGATTGACTGGTTTCAATATTAATTGGCTACAGGTGAAAATGGGTACTTTGGCAGATGTGGCTATACCCCAAGTGAACCAAACGGCTCATTTGTATTCAGATTCCAAGCTGATTTTCTTAGCAGAAAGACTGTACATTGAGAAAAATTTGTATTTTATGTGTGTCGGTAATACATTTTGTAATATACTTTATTAACAGATTTTGGCTCCTTTCTGTGAAATCCTGCTTTCCCTATTTCTAGATTGAGAGCTGAGATCTGCACACTGCCATTAGGTGTACATGTGTCTTTTGTTCAATGCAAGGAATCTGAGGCTGGGTATTGAGAAGTAAATTTTAAAACATAGTGAGACACTCAGCTCTTAAATGACACCAAAATTGCAGTTCTACCTGTAAAATTTTCAGAGGAATCACCAATTCGAAACACATATTTGTAAGTAGCCACAGTAACTCTAATACTAGACTGTGTTTTTAATTTGTCTATAGCTCTGTAAATTATACTGGAAAAATTGATGTCAAATGGAAGAGATTTAGTAGATTGAAAGATAGGCGACCAAAGTAATAATAATAATAAATGGAATGGGTTTACTACTGTACCTGCACAGATTATAAAAATTAGGCCTATGTATTTAGGAAAAAAGACAACAGAGGGGTGACCTAATAACTATGTATAAATATATCAATGATCAGCAGAGAAATCTCTCGATGCCTTTTATTAGAGCAACAATATTGCAAGTCCCGATTAAAAATTATCTGCATAAACAAAATGGTGAGTATAGAGCTGTCTGGTCCCTGCTCCCCATTCAGGCTGAGGCTAATGATGTTTGTGCCACTTGTGATAAGTGCTGAGCAGGAGTCTGCAAATAGTATCATGGATAATGGATTGGGCAGGTTTAACTGTTTTTGTATGACATGACTCCTGTCTGGAAGCCAAAAGGAGGCATTATACTGTGTGCCATAGACTGAGGGTGCATTCTACTCTATGGGACCACTGAGGAGCCTTTACATGATGTGAGACCACTGAGGACATATTATATCATTATTATTATCTGAGACCACTGATTGTGCGTTATAGTATACCAGACCATTGATAGGGCATACTATAATGGAGTTTCTAGGAGGCATTATACTATGCGGGGCACAGAGGTACTGGGTAGGAATGGATATTGTTAGGATTTGGTTTAACAAAAAAAGTGTCACAGTAATGTATTTTTGTATCCTTAGGGATGGCCCATTTTTTAAGCCTTTGTACTGGGCCCACCAATATACTGTATATAAAAAGAGGAGAATTGGATTCTAACTAATTTTTTTTTCTTCTGCTTCTGGATCAGCATTGCAGAATAATAGACTGAAGTGCGTGGAAGTATATGTTTTTCAGTCTTTTGCAAGCTATGTTACTATGTGTTGATCATGCTACCGCACTGTAAGGGGTGAACCTAGTCTTTGTGCCGCCTGAGGCGGACGTCAGAAAGCCGCCCCCCCCGGGAGGAGGGGCGGAGAAGGGCGGAGGGGTGGAGCCAAGCTGAAGGGGGCGGAGCGGAGCGGGCGGAGCAGAGGGGGCGGAGAGGGCGGCGTTAGCAGGCAGAGAGCAGGCAGGGAGAGGACCTGCTCTCTGCTAAGCAGGGGGGGGGGCGGCCGCTGGAGCAGCGCTGCGTTCACAGGGCCACCCCAATCCACCACTCGGTGACGGTGACGCTAAGCCAGTCCAGGATAGCTTGTCCTGGAATGGCTTAGGACAGCAAAAACTCCGCCCCCCCCCCCCGGAGCCCAGGCATAGCGCCGCCTGATGCGGTCGCTTCAGGTCACCTCATGAGAGGTGTGGCGCTGCTTACTGTACATCAGTTTTGCTCTGCCGAATAGGAAGTGAGCTGCAGTAGCCTGATACAGCCAATATACAATGTATGACTTGGTGCATTTCCAGGTTTACATCTGTGCTACTCCCAGTAATGTGGGACCTGCTATGAATGTCAGACTCCCTATTTAAAAACAATATCAGCTGTGCTTTTTGATATAGATGTATTAAAAACACAGTTTACCATATACCTGACAACACATTTGGTGGCACCATGTTCACCTTAAAAGTGAACATAGCATGAATTTAGCCAAACCGCTAGCTTTATAGGAGCCGAGCTACCAGATTAATATGTATCTCATGACAAGCCTCGGTAAACTGTTTCCAATAACAACCAGCAAGGTTGTAAATGCAGCTGGAAGGTAGAATCAGTATATGATGAGTTTCATCAGTAGAATATGATCAGCTTTCTAACCTGTTATTTCTCCAATCTTTACTCAACATAATGGCTATAGTTTATAGTACAGGAAAGAAGTGGCTTGATAATAGTCTACATTTATAAAAATCCACATAAACAGCCCAATGTACTATGTCTTTATAAGAAGAAATGTACTATGTGAAATAGATGAATTGACAGAGAAATGTCAAAGTCTGCGCATATTCCAAGGTAACATGGCGGAAATACCTAGTTAGACTTCCTGCTATTCATTTGGACTTCTGGATGACTCCTGTATTCCTCCTGCAGCTACATACTGTTCTGCCTGCTTGGGTGCAGTATGTGGTCAAAGTCACTCATGGGTAGTCACTAGCTGTCATTGAGTCATTTAGATCATGTGGTCTTTAAAAGGATTTATGGGGGTGCATTTTTCTTTTATCCTTCTGTCTTTCATGAATTTTTCCTCTAGCATTGACTCAGATTAGGCCAGGTCAGTCACTTGCTTGTAAAAGTAGGCTGGTGAACTGGAGTAAAAACTACGTGGTTTGTTTGCTAATATTTTTATGTATTTTGCAGCATCCCAAGACTGAGTGGACTCCATTGACAACTACTGTTTTTATTTTTATAGTAAAATAGTTAATGAGAAATGTGTATGTTGTGTGTGTATAGGTCTTATTTTTAAATTAAAAAAAAAATACTGTTGCGTGTGTGTTCTTTTACTACTGTATTATTGACTTAATAAGCTTATATTAATACATATGTGTAAGTGATAAATTACAGAGGCTTAATGTTAGCAAGTAAATATTACCCTGTTACCTACTGCCACCAGGAGTGCCAGGAAGAGCCAAATACTGACCTGTAACTGACCACTGAATCGATAGATGTGTAATAGGGCAACAATAGACTGTCATTGTTAGCTTGGGAGGGGACAATAACAATGAATCTTCCCACCCTGAAACTACTGGCTGGTTATGAAAAAAATAGGGGAGTCCATGTCATTTTTAAGATTTCTTTATTTATTTTGGATAAACTGTCTGGTACCCAGCTCTTTCCTGCACAAAAGAAATATTGGTAGGCAGGAGACACTAAACTCTGATATTAAAATCAGACAGCTCCATTATTAAAGCACCCGGAAACCTGCAAAAAACAAATTAATAAAAAACCCCACTATACTCACCTTCTGCTTGGCTCATTTCAGGACTTTGTACTTGAAGGAATCCCAGTGTTTTTTGATGCTGCTCACATTTTTTGTTTTCACTTTGAAGGTTTCATGGAGCATTTGTCAGATCAAGGACTGCTTTGATGATCAGTGTTTTATGGGTTTTTATTGTATTATTGCCTGATTGGCAGCTTTCCATTACTAAGACTGAGTCTTAGTATTATCTATCAAAAAGCTATCACTAACCCCCTCACTTTTACCTAGTTACTCAACTCCAATGGGGTCTCTAGAAAAACTAAATACTGGCCAGTAACCAACCATCTGAAGGGATCGTTGACTAATGGGACTTTCAGGCTGGTAAGGGACAAAATCATGGCTCTTCCCATCCTAATAGTACTACCCTTTGGCTGCTGGTTCTATCTCAGTGAACCTCATGCTATATTTTTTTAAATGTTAATTGAAAAAACAAACAAAGTGGAATCCCCCCAATCTTTCTAAATTTTAGGAATTAGTGTGCCATCATTGGTTTCTGAGGGAGGGGGACTACTGTGCAAGAACCCAATGGAGGAAACTGAAGGATGGAAGTATTAGTTATGGCGGTGATGTCACAGGTAGGCCAAAGATGCTCGACCAATTCCTCCAGTCCACCTCTCAGGCCCAACACCATTTGAGGGGGGCCTACAAGGTACCTGATAATGAAACAGTGCCCTGATATGGAACACACTGGTGGCACATCATCTTGGAGTCTAAACACCCATTCTCTCATGTTCCCTTGTAAATACACAACTATGTATAGGTAAAGAGGTGGTCGACCACAGATTTATTATTTAATATATTGTTATGGAAACCTTTACACAAAACCAAGCGATAAACTGGATAAAGCAGATGGATGTTTATTTAGAAGTGAGGTTACAGCAAAAAGAAAGTTATGGATAGACATAAAAAATAAGATAATAAACCCGGAAAAGAGATGTAGCTATAAAGACTTCCGTTAGAGCAGAAAAGTCTGGCAAATATCCCAAAATAGGGCTTGTTAAGCCAAATTTCTGGCACCCAGCCATCATAACATCCACTTACAATCAATGTCACGCTCATAGGAGAATTAGCTTAAATATACATGATGTGACTCCTGGTTAACTTAAGGTTAACGCTAAGGAAAATTATGTGGCCTAAACATTAGAGCCGAGTCTCCTCAAGGCGGCCCCTTATCAGCTGTTTTGATTCATCTACCATAACAATATTTCTGTACTCGCTAGGATCTAAGTAACTAGATCATACGTGAACATTCTTGTTCACATCTCAAGGCCACATGTGAAAATGTCAGCAATAAATTAATTGGGATTCCAATATAATAGCAATTAATTAGTAGTGAAGACTATAATGATTATTTTCTTTTTCAACATGTAGAACCTTGTTCATTATAGTATTAACTTAAAGTGTAAATGTATGCCATTCCCACCATGGCTGCAGTGGACACGTAGATGCCGTTTGACTAGGTGACATGTCTGTTCCCTCTCCCAGCCTTCGAAAGAGAGCAAGGTCCTGCCATATGCTGCTGTGACGCCTAATAAGGAAAAGTAAATGTGAATGCAAAAACAAATGCTCCAAATGGAAAACATAGAAAAATAACAACATCCAATAGTGGGGAAGAGTAGGGGCACCACTGGTCAATAATTCGGGGAGTGGGTTAGATAGCACGGTTGATAAAGGAAAACCACTGTAAGTTAGTTGTAACATCAATTGGGTATATCAAATGTATTGTGTAGGAACTAAGGGAGGGTTTCCCTGTAATAATGTGTCCTGATGTTGTTAATAAAGGGAAAAAAATACTTTTAACGCTAGGTTCACACCTGCGTTCTTCTTTCCGTTCTGTGCTTTCCGTCTTCTGCATGCCAGAAGACGGAAAGCACAGACCGGGTTCGGCCGTGAGCGGCGGTGAGCGTTTTATGCTCTCCGCCGCGAAACCGGATTTTTTAATCCGGACACAGAGTACTGCATGTCCGACTCTATGTCCGGATTATAAAACCCGGTTTCGCAGCGGAGAGCATAAAACGCTCACCGCCGCTCATGGCCGGACATCTCTCTCACCCATTCAAATGAATGGGTGAGAGAGACTCCTGCAGGTTTCCGTCTCCTGCTCTGTTTTATGCAGGAAACGGAAACCTGAAGAACGGAGTTCACAACGCTGATGTGAATGAGCCCTTACTATGTATTTTCTCTTTTTATACATATATTTAAGTGAACTGGTTTGGACTGCAGTACTAGATACAGCTCATGGATAATGTGATACAGTTTCTAGAAAATGTGTATTCCTTCTTACTAATCTTAGACAACCCTTCACAGCTCCTTTCCTCTATTCTCTCTGCATGAATTTTAACATACCCACTAGCAGTGACTGTCACTAACAGGAAGTTAAATGGGTTTTGAAAAATTTACAACTTTTCCCTCACTGATTATGTAAATGGCGGTCTCTTGTACCACCGTCTGAATAGAGAAGTAGCTGCATAGGTGGTCTGCTGCTCCATTCATCATTAGGGGACTACTGACAATAAGCCAAGTACAGCTATATAGGTTGCCCCATATAGATGAGTGGGGGGGGGCAGGATGATGCTGCATTCAGGGATTCCTGTTTTTGGGCATAGTGGTTGTCCAAGTGGACAGATGACCAATGATCTGGCACTTTTATAGGCCATTAATATATGATTGGTGGGGGGCCAAAAGCCAGACATGGCACGAATCAGTTGTTTAGGACTGCTGCTGGGCATGGTACATGTACATTGTAAAATAACTATGCATTAGTGCTGGGCGATTATGGCCCAAACCACAATTAAACATTTTTCCTTGATTATGATTAATGGATGATTATTATAGGACACTCCCATAGTTGTATGCCACCCCCCTGTTTATATGCTATACCATGACCCTGGATTTTGGTCTTGGTCATTTACATATTGGCAATCCTGATAAGGGTGCATTCAGACTACGTAACGCCGGGCGTGTATGAGAGCCGTACACACCGGCATTACGGCAGACTGCCGAACACTTCCCATTCACTTCAATGGGAGCGCTCATAACAGCGGCGTTTACGAGCGCTCCCATTGAAGTGAATGGGAAGTGTTCGGCAGTCTGCCGTAATGCCGGCGTGTACGGCTCTCATACACGCCCGGCGTTACGTAGTCTGCATGCACCCTAAGATAGCATACAATTAGTGAAATATCCTTCAGCCAATGGCAGTGTGAGACAGTATAGCTTTGATGCAAAATAATTGAAATAATTGAAGTGAGAAAATTCACATTGACTAATTAAACTGACTTTCGCTTTCAGTTATTTTTTGATTAATTGCATAGCCCAACTTTGCATCCACTTCAGTGCAAGCTGAGCTGCCTTAACGTTGCACAGCGATTATCCAACGTATTGGGCCTGAGAATAGATAATCAAAAAATATAGAACTGCCCTTTAAATTTTATTTACTCTTATTTTCCATTGAATATTAATTTTAAAGTTTCGGATCACAAGAAGCTAAACTCAAGTTACTCCCTATACACAAGCTATATATCAAGTGTAATGTAAAGTGATATTTGTGATAAAAATGTAAATGACGTAAGGCAAGCATGCACATTCAGGCTTAGCTAATACAGTTTTTGAAGTCGAAACCTGGAGTGGATTGGAGAAAGAGGAGAACTTCTACCTGCCCTTTACAAGTTCTCACTCTTTATAATCCTTTACCTGGTTTAGGGTTATAAAGCTTCATTTCCTTACCCTTGTAGGTGAAAAAAAATGATGTTTTTTAAAGGAGTTGTCCAGGATGTACAGATTTCTGCAAGGAGGCTGGGGAAGATGAAAAATACGACTCATACCCACTTTTCTTTGGTCCAGTGTCTCCCACTCTGGTCTGGTCCTACTGCTCCTGTGATCTTGTTTCGGCAGAAGTCCTCGCTACATCTGACTACTGAGGCAAATCAGCATCCTCAGTGGCTTAAAAGGGTTTTCTGGGCAGATTTTTTTTTTATGATGGTCTGTTAGTGCTAGTAATGGGTTAAGAAGGGCACCCATATACCTTTAGCAGTGTTTGGAGTGATTTCTGGCTGTCTCTGGTTGCTGCTGCATCCTCTTTGTTTATTTACATACTGTACCTTCCTGTGTAGCTGCTGCATTAACTCCCTCTCACTCGCCCCCCCTCCTCTCTCACTCCTACACTCCCCCTCCCTGCCTCATTAGAATAGCGATCCTGCCAATTACTAGCCCCTCTTAGCTCCCCTGTCTTTGTTTAGAATTGCAAACCTGCCCATTACTAGCCCTTCCCACCCTCATCTCCCTGGCTAACCTATTCTGCCCACTACCAGAAGACAGGAAGAAGGGGAGGAGCCTTTTTCCAGACAAAGGAAGGCTTGGTAAGTATTGCAGGGGATAGGGGAGGGAAGGAATGATGGTGACGTTCCGTTTTGGAAGCAGTGAAACGGAACGTCACCGGATTATCAGAAAGTGTCCCTGGAGCAGTCATATGGTGTAACATCCAGGGTCTAACAGGATAAGCTCAGGGATCGTCGTTTCCTCAGAAAGTCCAGCACTTTGTGGCACAAAAATGAAAGTCCAGTCCAGCCGAATGTGGTGCAACTAGCCGCAACCAGTTTTATTAGAAATTGTGTAGGCAAAACAAAACAGAATACAAAATAAAATCCTAGCCATCTGGCTTCTACCTACAATACAGGTATCCTAACTACTGAGAGCTGGGCCTTCTGCACAGCTCCCTAAACACAAAACACAGCAGAGTACCTCACACTTGGTTTCCCAGGAGCAGAGAGAGACGTATACTTGTGTGCTGACTGCCCTTTTATACACACACTTCAGGATAACAAGGATTTAACCCCACATATCCCAAAACCTGGAGTGGCTGAGTGGAGTAGAGACAAACCCAATATTCCCCACTCCAGCAGCCAGACCTTTACCAGGGTTTTGGTCAAACCCTTCAGCAAGGAACACAGTTTTTTCTCAGCTGCATTTAGATCGTGTATAACAGGAACCTGGGAGAAATGTACACTCCTTATACCACTTTGCCCCTGGTCCTGTCACAAGGGATATAGGTAATTATATATTTTTTTAAATTGAAGCAAATTAGAAGTTAGGCGGGGGTGGGGGATTAGTTTAGAGGTTAATCTTTAGTTCATCCTGGACAACCCCCTTTAAGGAAAGGACACGGGACACCACAGATGACATATGTGAGTGACGCCCAGTTCCTTTCCTTAGGATGAAGCCCCACATTGTGGAAACGCAGCTTTTTTAGTTGCAGATTTTGTTGCGTTTTTTTGAGCCGAAGCCAAGAGTGGATTAAGCATAAGGGATAAGTATAAGAACTTCCTGTATATCTCCCATTCCTTTTGTAGCCACGCCTGACTTTGGATAAAAAAACTGCAACAAAAAAAAGCTGCGTTTCCGCAATGTTGGGCTTCAGCCTTAGAGTCCATTCACACGATGTAAACGCGCACTCATTTTGGCAAAATACATGTGTAAAGAATACACGTGTAAAAATAAGACTCCCATTGACTTCAATGACATTTTACACGTGTATTTTGACATGTTTTTTGACGTGTATTTTGATGTGTTTTTTTAAACGTGTAAAAAAAAATGTCACTGATGTCAATGGGAGTCTTATTTTTACACATGTATTCTTTACACGTGCATTTTGCCAAAATGAGCGCACGTTTACTCCGTGTGAATGGACCCTTAAGATACTTAAGCATCCAAATTCCTTTGATTAAAACTTAACTTTTATTGTGAAAAGTTTTTTCTGAACATAGAATGTTCAATAAAATATCAACAAGTATTCATAATGGCAGAGTTGGATACAGCAGAACGTCAGATGTTCTGCTGTATCCAACTCTGCCATTATGAATACTTGTTGATATTTTATTGAACATTCTATGTTCAGAAAAAACTTTTCACAATAAAAGTTAAGTTTTAATCAAAGGAATTTGGATGCTGGAGTTTTCGATTCGGAAGTTTGTGTTTACCTCGGGCTGAGAGGCTGGATCTCCGTGCATCTTCCATTTTCTTAGGATTTTCCACTGATATCGCATGCTGCGGCACCCGCAGACTCTTGCATCAAAGGATACGTGAGTGAGCTGACACATTTATGTTTATTTAACTTAAGATGCTTAGGCCAATGATTGGCCTCAGTGGTCACGTGAGGCCAGGACTTCCACTGGAAGAAGCACCAGGGTGCAGCTGGGCCGTAGAGCAGTGGGGGACACTGGAGCACCAAGGACAGGTGAGTGTGTTTTTCATTTTTAACTTCCCTGCCATCCTTGTATATCCTGGACAACCCCTTTAATCTATCCCATCATATACCTGTTTGTACTGAATTACTATAGTTAGTTTCAGCCTGTTGGCTGTGTATACCATTTGTCTAGCTTATGTATGGAGTATCTATGTTGTTCTCTTGCTCACATTGGACTGATGATGTTGTTTGTACAGTGCTATGGAATATGTGGGTAACATTGTATCAGCCACAAGGAATACTAACTAAATGACATACATTTAAACATGTAATGAAGATCTGTGTGGCTTACCTGCTTAGCCAGGGGCTGCAGAGCCATATCTCACTCACTGGCTACTCAGCAGCAATAACAGAAGTGTTCCATCAGTAATTGTAGACCAGCTTAAGTAGTTTTTCAGAAAAGTTCTTTACATCTGTGCATTTTAATCCTGATATTACTTTGAGACATGTTACATAATTACACCTATCTGTTTATTATTTGGATTCTGACTATAATTACAGAAGGAAATCTGAATTTTTATTTGGTTCTCTGAGTGAGTGACAGCTGAGTGTAGCAATGCAATTAAAAGCATTGTGGCCGGTGAATTAGGAAGCTTTGAGGGATCACAAATACAGTAATCATCCTAAAGCGTCAGCAGAATAATACATGAATACACACCTGCATGTTGCTGTATACCTCAGGAGATATTCCTAAAGTGGAAAGCTGAAAACAACAAGCTGTTATGGTGATTCATTAACATGCAAAGACCATTTCAAGAATTCACAGTTCCTTTGCACATTGGCTTTTTAATGCATTTAAAACTCAGGGATAAGAAAGAAGGAGAACAAATTATTTTATGTGTAGGAATACATATTTCAGTCCAAGCCATTCATTACATGACATTATTCCTTACTTTAAAGGACCACTATACTTAGAGAAGAATGCTAAAAAAAAATATACAGGAGATAAACTCACCCCCAATGTTTGTTAGTCTGCAGAATATTCAGCATGTTCATGAAATAGTCATGTAGAAATTCTGCTGAGAAAACTGGGATTAAGCTCCTGCTTATTTGTTCCATTTCTGGCTGAAGCTATCAGACTTAAAGGGGCTATATCATTGGGAAAAGTGATTTTTAGCTAAGGATATTCCACACATACCTTTTGTATGTAAATCGCCTCAGTAGTTTTTGAATGCGCCTGTTTTTTATTCATATGCTAATTAGCCTTTGGCATACACCCCAGAGTCTCAGCGAGCCCTGTGTGTACAGCACAGGCTGCTGCTGCTGATTCCTCTCCCTGCTCTCTCTCTCTCTCTCTCTCTCTCTCTCTCACACACACACACACACACCAGAGAGACAGCGCTCGCTGAGAGTTCCAGTGCTTGCTAGAGGCTAATTAGCATATGAATAAAAGTGGGCTCGTTCAAAAACTACTGAGGGGATTTACATACAAAAGGTATGTGCAGAATAGCCTTTCTAAAGGCTATGCAAGTATGTGCTTAGTTAAAAATTACTTTTTCCAATGATAGAGCCCCTTTAAAGCATTCATAACCTTTCAAAAAACTTTTAGTTTTCTGACAGCATTTGTGATATTAATAAATATTGTAATATGTATTTGTGCTGCAATCCACTTCCTTTCATTTCATTATTTCCCTTGTTTTTCTCATTGCTTCTCATTGGACTATGGAGGATTGGGCCCTTGTATAATGCAGGAGAGGAGTTCAATTCTAACTCCAGCATTAAAAATGCAGAACAATGCTTCTGGTGTCATATGAAACATGACATTCCCAGCTTTCATCTCCCACATTGTTCTCTCTGTATTACTTTCATAGATATCACTAGTTAAATTTTTTGGTTTACATTCAATCTCATCATACTTTTTCTGGTGCAGATCTACTACTTGTCAGAATCAGGGATGGTCAAGATAGGGCAGACATAGGAAATGGAATATGGATTAATGAATTCAGCAATCTCTGCACCCACCCTGCTTCACACAGGTAAGAGAATGATTTACGCCAACTTCAGAGGGCTGTAAGTAGTACAGGAAATATGGTACATGTGATGGCTATGTGTCCGAAAACCAACTACGTGATCATAGATTAATGTAAAGCATTGAGTTTTGAGACAGCTGAGTTGTAGGCGTCCCAGGATACGCAGATGCTACATAGTCTGTGTTTTGTACACAGGTATCTGAATTTGGCTAGATACTGCAACTTCCAGACTGCTAGAAAACTGCACAAGCAGCACTTTGTTATACATGTGATGCCGCATGTGCACCTCTTCTGTTACTTTACACGAGGCCTCAATAACTCTATCTGGTGGAGATATTCCTCTTGTATGTAGGATGGGTGGCAATTGGAAACTTTGTGCAGCCACTTTATGCAGTCAGCAAATGTTTGCTGCTGAAAAGGTCAGAGATTTATCATTCTGCAGAACCAACTACAGACAGGGACATGAGGTGAATCTGATGTATCACAACTAGGCATGGCAGGAGTTCTCATTTTGTTGTCTGTATGCCTCACTCACATACATCCACTGTATTACAAAGGGGATTTGTACACATGAAGACATAATGTATGCAATGGTTCTTTGTATCTTTATTTTATACAAAATAGCCAATAATACATGTCAAAGGTCTGTCTAAGGGGGTGTTCACACTTGTACCCATGTCTGCCTGCTGGGTCTCCGACCTACTCCCCGGGGAAACTGCTTGGGGACAGCTTCCTGGTGGTCATTTTTAAAACCCATTCATTTGAATGGATTTTTTAAGCAAACTGCCGTTGTCCATATGCAGCCTCTCTGCGGTGAAACCAATTTTTTTGGATGGATATCGGAGCACCGGGGACAGGTGAGTATGCTTTTTTTTTCACCTCCCCTGGCCTATATAAAAATTGCCATTTTGCCTGGACAACTTGTTTAAACCAAAGCTCTGCCATAAAAAATATTTTCCAAATATTCTCTTTATAGATCATGTGGAACAAAAGAAAAAAAATTAAATAATTGTTTCCAGTTCCCCCAGATTTCTTCCCACTTGCTGATTTTATTCCCCTTTTACATCTAATTTTTTCCTATTCTTTCTCCTGAATAAATTCCTCCACTTGTGTATATTTAGAGGACACTCAATCGACCACTGTCTGCCAGGCAATAAATAACATTTGCATAATTCTAACTCTGTTGGATACTTCAAGCCCATCAACATCATTTGCACAATTCAACATGGCCAAAATTACAGTTTTGTAAAAATAATAGTTTATTTTCACGCAAACAATAATATTTTAATTTGGTTTTTTTTTGGCACAAATTATCTTCATTTTACATTGGTACTACACAATCCTTTTCAGATACTTTGGTATGAATTTTTTTTAAACTGTAATTTTTAATAAAGATGTTTTCAATACAAATTCCAAAAACATAAACACAGGAACCGGGAGGGAATGGGAAAATACCCACGACCACAAACTGAGTGAAATGCAATTACATAATCAAAGACCAATTTTGGTGTGAATTGGAGTTGGAAACTGGAAAAAAATTTTGAAAATGAGATTTTGAAAATGTATTTATATTTTCTGTTTTAAAAAATTTCAAAGACTTTTCTGTAGATGTTTCAGGTAGGGGCAGGATTAGCCATTATATCAGTTTAATCATTTACAGATGTATGGTGACTTTGAAATGAATAGCCACTATTGAAGTACTCCCACTACAACTATCATATTCCATGTAGACTAGTTTGTAGAATACCATTGTCACTTTTTGAAAATAAGTAGTTAAATTGTATATGTCACTAGAAAAAGCCCAATGAAATCCCCCTTTTCTCACTACTGTTGCCACTGGCTATGTCCTACAGTTCTTCTTCATCCAGGTCAAGCATGCTCAGTTTGTCTTTTTCTACTCTATTGCTGTAGAATTGTGGTACATAACCAAGCGTGTGCTGTACTACACTACAGAGAATAAGGGTAAGTTCACACTGGGTTTTTTAGTCAGGATTTTGAGGCCGTATAGGCCTCAAAATCCTGACCAAAAAGACAGCTCCCATTGAAATCAGTTGGAGCTAGACAGTTCTTTTTTCCGGGAGCCATTTGCTCCGGCTCCTGGAAAAAAGAAGCAAGATGCTCATTCTTTCAGGCGGATTCGCCTTGCGACATGCGCCTGAAGACACTTCCGGCCTCTGCCTCAGGTTCCGGTCCAAAAAACCCTGTGAGAACTTACCCTAAATATCATATGAGACACCAAAACTAAAGGCATTGACTGCTTGGGAATGATCTGAACTAGAGAAAAAATTCTAACTGTGCTAGAATCAAAGGTGCAGCACATGTTAGCTGATGCTAAGATCTCAAGTTGGTGGAGGTGGTGAAAGGTCCTCTTTAAGAACTAGAGGTTGAGTGTTATAGAAGCCCCTAGGTGTTGTGTGCAAAATATCACTTGTTTTTTCTGTCTGAAAACAGCTCAGACTTAGGGGGCATTCACATGCAGTAACACGCAGCTGATTCTGGCACGATGACTCGCGTAAGAATCAGCGCTGCAAAACAGAATCCCAATGGGTTCCGTTTAACGAGCGTAACACATTGAAATCAAAGGGTTAAAAAGCCTCCCAATGATTTCAATCTGTTACACGCGTTAAACGGTGGTTGTTGTTTTTTGAGCCAAACTTAGTGGTGGCTACAAAAGGAATGGGAAATATAGAGAAAGTTCTAATACTTCTACCTTTTTCTCAATCCACTCCTGGCTTTGGCTCAGATGGTCTGATATAGCTTTCATAGTTCACTATGAATTTATTGTATTTGATGCACCATGATTTAAATTCTGTGAGTGCCACTACTACCACATCAGTGATTTTTTGAATTGCTGTTTTCTATGGAGTTATAATCCTGTTTTTAACAATTTTTTTTTAAAAAAAACTTTTCTCTGATTTTTTTTTCTGTGATTCTTTCCTGTGATTTTTATTGTAGTGCTGAATTGCAGTCAGATTCAGCCTTGTGTTTTACTTTATAAATGTGAATATGCTATCATCACAATATATATATTCAGATTTATTATTTGTGATGCTGCTATTTGTAGAATGGGTCACTTGGCTGACCCTATATATACACTCATGTATGTTTGTTTAAATTTAGCGCATTGTCGGCTTTCCTCTTCTGTGCCGCTGGTGAAGAGCTATTGGTGTCGATACCAAAGCTCTTCACCATCAGAAGGGCGTTCCTGACAGTCAGTAAGGATTGCCCCTTCTTCACAGCAGTGCCGATAGCACTGTACTGTGAGAGCAGGGAGGAATGCCCCCCCGCTCCTGATAGTGCTCGTCTATGAACGAGTACTGGGGGAGGCCATACATTGACCCAGTGGCGGAGTGTAGATGTTGCAGCAGTGTGAGGAAGCCATATAGTAACTCAGTTGCAGAGTGTGGAGGTGCCAGCAGTGTGAGGAGGTCACATAATGACCTATTGACCGAGTGTGGAGGTTGCAGTAGCCTTATGAGGCCATAGAGTGACCCAGTGGCAGAGTGCAGAGGTGGCAGTAGCGTGAGTAGGCCACAAAGTGGTAAGTTGATATAATGTGGTGGTAGCAACAGGCTTAGGAGGCCATACAGTGACCCCTTGACAGCAAATATGTGTTTTAGTGCATTTTTTTTAAAAAAAATGTTTTGTCTTTGCCACAAAGTTGCATGAAGGTGGATGTGGCTATTGATGACCCATTGAGATATATGTAATCTTCAGGTTGTCTACTTTCAAAAAATATGTAGGGTTTAGGGGTTCACTTGTTTTTCATGGTGTGTAATCCCTACATTTTATAGGGTGATACTTTTTTTTAACATTTCCAGCTTCAAAGCAGATTTTTGTTCCTTCCAGTTCTAGCGATTTTCTGAAGACACGTGCATGCGGTTGTAGGCTATAGTGATATGAATGAACACTGCACATGTTGAACTCTTATTTTTAGGAGGTTTTGTGCATATAATTTATTGTTTGGTTTCCACTTTTAACAACTAATCTACAATTATTTGCATTTTTTTCATAAAACATCCACTTTAAATCAAAATTGCATGAAGGTACCTGTTTGTATACAGTACCAAGTGGTATTATGACAATGCTGCAGGTGTCTACTTTAAGAAAATATATTTGTATGGGGGGTTGGATGCTTTTTTAATGTTGCAATTTAGGTTTGATTTATCCATCTCAAAAGTGTGAAAATTGCTCTGGCTACTGGAGGTAGTGGCAGTGAAAGGGTTAAAGGATTATCCTATCTTATCTTAGTCAGCATTTTTTACAGCTAAATTTAACATGCTACACATTTTTGACAGTTGTGTTTCTACCCCGGTCGGAAAAAAACACAATGTGTTGCCTTAGGCCAAGGCTATATTCAAAAGTGTAGATTGTTGCATTATTGCCATTGTTTTTGCCCTAGTTTCTGCTGCAATAGAACTTAATACTTGCAGGAAAAAAATATAAATTAATGACATGAAATGACAGCTTAAACGGACAAGATTTCATTCCCTCTGCAATTAGCTGTTTGATTTGTAATGTGCTTCTGTTTTTTTTCCGCACCTGTCTATAAATGAATGTCAATCACATTGTAGTCTATCTGTGTGCTGACTTCAAAGATTGCAATATTGTTCGTGGTCATCTCAAGAATCGTTTTCTTAATTTACAAAACACTACATGCTATTAAACTGAAATACATTGCTGATTCAGAATGCACTTGCTTGATTTGTGAATAATCTATGTTATCTTGTTGACGACTCTATCATTACAAGTGTTACCATTCTTCCAAACAATGATGCAATCAGATGTCTTTCGCACTTTGATTGGGCAGCAATTTTATGTAACCACACCAGCAATCCACAGAAGAATGGCTGATAAAGAAACGAATCTAGGTGTTACAAGAGCCCAAAGTCCTGACCTAAACCAATTGAAATGCTATTGAGGGACTTTAATAGAACTCTTTATAAATGAATACCCACAAACCTCAATGAATTAGAGCAACATTGTAACTACAGATGAGCAAAGTTTTGGAAAATTTCATTCGTCCGCTTCTCCGGATTTCCCAAAAACATTTTATTCTACCCAAATTAATTTGTGGCAAATAATGTTAAAAAACAAATATTTCTTGGATACAGAGTGCCTGTATAGAGGTGTAGAAAACTGTGCGTTGCAGTTACACACATGCGGAGTCTGCTGTCATCAAACAATAGAGTGAGTGAGTATGACACGCACATGACAGGCTTCTCTATTAGAACCGCTGCACACCTCACTTATTTGGCCAGTTACAGGGCCAAAACTGACCAAATAACTCAAGTCTGAACTCAGCCTTACACTTCGATGTTAGTGCCAGGTATAAACAACCATGCAGAGGCTCAAGAGCCTACTGTAGTGTCAAGAGTGCACTCCTTTGACACTCTCGCCTGCTGATTCCACACAAATGTCTACAGAACCTGTTCTAGTAAATGCTTACATAAGTAGAACCCCTCTGACAGAGTGTCATAGTGACATGGCGACATAGTGTTGAGGTAGTAGCAGCTTGAGGAGGCACACAGTGGCAAAGTGATATAATGTGGAGGTTGCTGCAGCCGTAAGAGGCCATACATTGAGCCTTTGGCAGAGTGTGGAGGTTGCAGCAGTATGAGGAAGCCATACAGTGACCCATTGGCAGAGTGTGGAGGTGCCAGCAGCGTGAGGAGGTCACACAATGACCCAGTGACCCAGAGGTGGCAGTAGCGTGAGTAGGCCACAGAGTGGTAAGATGATATAATGCGGTGGTAGCAACAAGCTTAGGAGGCCATACAGTGACCCGTTGACAGAGTGTGGTGAGGCAGCATGGATCATTTAATCTGATGCATCAGGCAATGGTAGGTAGAAATCCTGGCTGATCCACACCTGATTCATTTTCACAAAGGTGAGTACTCCAAATTTTGGGTGGACAGGCGAGTTCTCAGGGTAACTATGGTCCCTCCTGCACTAATCACCCACTCTGATGCCACACTACTGGCCATACAAGACTGCTTTTTCAGGGCAAACTTGGCCAATTGCAGCCACAAATCTAGTTTAGCTACCCAGAAGTCCAGCGGATCTTCCATGACGGGTGGCAGGGTGTAGTCTAAGTATGCCACCACCTGCTGGGTCAAGTTATGCTCTGTGTCTAGCTACTGATGAGCAGTTTCCTCACTATGTGGGTGAAGAAAGCTGCTCAAAAGCGACTTTAGGCTCAGGCTGTTGCTGATGGAGCTAATACTACTCCTGCCACCCTCACCCACTCCCCCAGCTGCCATGCCAGCACAAGTTGAGCGCTCAGGGTTCCCCCGGTTGGACATGCGAGAGGATGAATGATGGCACAGATAGGCAGTGGCCAACTTGCTACTTAGCATGTCTCTGTAGTATTTAAGTTTGTCCTCCCTCTCAGCGAGTGTAAAAAAGGCCCCTATTTTATCTCAGTAGTGAGGGTCTAACATGGTGGAGAACCAGTAGTCATCTCTCTGCTGAATGTTGACAATTTTGCTGTCACTGTGCAAGCAATTGAGCATGCATTGGATCATTTGCGCAAGTGACTCCAAGGGACTCCCTGCATCCATCTCCACTGCATACTGCCATGGTATGTCTGGGTCATCTACCTCATCCTCCTCATCTCCCACTCACTGTTCCAGTTGCACCTGCTCCTCCTCAGTACCCATTTGGCTAGACATTGCTTGTGCTCCAATGTCCTCCTCATTTTCCTCCAGTTCAGCCCTCACAAGAATCATGTGGCCGCAAGATGTTGGCGCCACTTCTCCAGTCCACTGACCAGAGAGATTGGGAAGCATCTTTTCCAGTATGTGATTCAGGGGAAGGACGTTGTTCATCCCGTAGTCCTGGCGAATGACTAACAAAGTGGCCTCCTCAAAGGGAACGAGAAAACGGCAGGTGTCACTTATGAGCTGCCTCTGACTAACGTTAAAGTTACACAGCAGAATACGTGTGTCTGCTTGTATCATCAAGAAATCATTATGGATTTTCTCTGTTCATATAGTTGATTTAACATTTGGAGAGTTGAATCCAATGGGTGGAAACATTGCATATCAGCCTATGTGGAGGGAGGCCATTTTGCTGCTCAAGGAGGATGTGCTTGGCTGTTTACGAAGTAGTTGAAGTGCATACAAAGTTTCCTTGACATTTTTAGGGTTTCAGATGGGTGGAACACTTAAGGAAACGCTTGACAACCAGATTGAACATGTGCAAAATGCAGGACGCATGGCTCAGCCCTCCTTGATGCAGCACCAACACCGTGTTTTTGCCATTGTTGCTCACCATGGTTCTAATTTTAAGTTTTCATGGAGAAAGCCAGGATTTGATTTCTTGATTGAGACAACGGAGGAGTTCCTCCCCTGTGTGACTTCATTCAGCCAGGTAATGGAGGTGTAGAACAGCGTGACACCGCTGGTGCCCTGCACATGTGGTATGCTGGAGGAGCACTGAGAGTTGTCCCTGCAGTGGAGTTTGAGGACACAGTGGAGGATGAGGCAGACATTGCAGGACCAACGGCATGAGAATGTGGAGGCAGAAGCTACATCACCTCTTCAAGTTTCTGGTGTGTCTGGTCAGGCACCACATTAACCCAGTTGGCTGTAAATGACATATACAGTGTTGGCCAAAAGTATTGGCACCCCTGCAATTCTGTCAGATAATACTCAGTTTCTTCCAGAAAATGATTGCAAGCACAAACTCTTTGGTATTAATATCTTCATTTATTTTGCTTGCAATGAAAAAACACAAAAGAGAATGAAAAAAAAGTCAAATCATTGATCATTTTACACAAAGCTCCAAAAATGGGCCAGACAAAAGTATTGGCACCCTCAGCCTAATACTTGGTAGCACAACCTTTAGACAAAATAATTGCGAACAACCACTTCTGGTAACCATCAATGAGTTTCTTACAAGGCTCTGCTGGAATTTTAGACCATTCTTCTTTGGCAAACTGCTCCAGGTCCCTGAGATGTGAAGGGCGTCTTCTCCAAACTGCCATTTTGAGATCTCTCCACAGGTGTTCTATGGGATTCAGGGCTGGACTCATTGCTGCCACTTTAGAAGTCTCCAGTGCTTTCACTCAAACCATTTTCTAGTGCTTTTTGAAGTGTGTTTTGGGTCATTGTCCTGCTGGAAGACCCATGACCTCTGAGGGAGACCCAGCTTTCTCACACTGGGCCCTACGTTATGCTGCAAAATTTGTTGGTAGTCTTCAGACTTCATAATGCCATGCACACGGTCAAGCAGTCCAGTGCCAGAGGCAGCAAAGCAACCCCAAAACATCAGGGAACCACCGCCATGTTTGACTGTAGGGACCGTGTTCTTTTCTTTGAAGGCCTCTTTTTTTTCCCCTGTAAACTCTATGTTGATGCCTTTTCCCAAAAAGCTCTACTGTTATCTCATCTGACCAGAGAACATTCTTCCAAAACGTTTTTGGCTTTCTCAGGTAAGTTTTGGCAAACTCCAGCCTGGCTTTTTTATGTCTCTGGATAAGAAGTGGGGTCTTCCTGGGTATCCTACCATACAGTCCCTTTTCATTCAGACGCCGACGGATAGTACGGGTTGACACTGTTGTACCCTGCGTTGAAATCTCTCGTCAATTTTTCTTTTCCATCCACATCTAGGGAGGTTAGCCACAGTGCCATGGGCTTTAAACTTCTTGATGACACTGCGCATGGTAGACACAGGAACATTCAGGTCTTTGGAGATGGACTTGTAGCCTTGAGATTGCTCATGCTTCCTCACAATTTTGCTTCTCAAGTCCTCAGATAGTTCTTTGGTCTAGTCTTTCCTTTCTCCATGCTCAATGTGGTACACACAAAGACACAGGACAGAGGTTGAGTCAACTTTAATCCATTTCAATGGGCTGCAAGTGTGATTTAGTTATTGCCACCACCTGTTAAGTGCCTCAGGCAAGTAAATGGTGCTGTTAATTACACAAATTAGAGAAGCATCACATGATTTTTCAAACAGTGCCAATACTTTTGTCCACCCCCTTTTTTATGTTTGGTGTGAAATTATATCCAATTTGACTTTTTGTGATTTTCCATTGAAGACAAATTAAATGAAGATAATAATACCAAATAATTTGTGCTTGCAATCATTTTCTGGAAGAAAATGAGTATTATCTGACAGAATTGCAGGGGTGCCAATACTTTTGGCCAACACTGTATAGTGGTCACCAGAGCCAATGCTTCTGTATATTTGGACTCATATGAAGTATGCTCTAATTTATTTTTATATGTAATTATACAGAGAAAAAACATTGTATAACTACATAAATTATGTTTTCAGCAGAAATTGGAAAAGTATTTACCTGCAAACTAACAAAGCTTTTGAATAAAAGATGTTGATGTAAAATAAAAGCACTAAAAGAAAATCTCTTGAAAGGGAAAATGTTTGGGAAAATGTCTCACTGTGTATATTTATTCTAACAATACACAAAATAAACAAGTTTTATTTTTATTTCCTAATTTGCATAGTACAGAATAAAGACTTATATCCCCTTTTAAAGCTGTAAACATTTTATGTACCTCTAGGCTGAGGAAATGTGGAGAGAATTCAGTCTGCGCCTGTTACCCCAGATCTGGGTCAACCACTTAGCCTTTGTTGCTTGTGACAGTAGATATTGGGTAAGGGGTATCTGTCTCTGTTTGTGTATACAGGCATTAGTAGGTTAAAGATCTAGATGAGCAAAATGGTTCTAAGGAGAAAGGGAGCATTGGGGCATAACTAGAGCCCTATGCACCCTAGGGCAAATTTAGAGGCCCTTAGGCTCAGTTCACACCTGTGTTCACATCTGCTGCAAGCACCACCCTTCTCTGCGCATTTTTCATCCAGAAAAAGAGTGGGAACCTCACAGACCCCATTATAGTTTGAGGGGTCTGCGGGTTTCCTAAGATAACCGCTTGATTCAAGCCTTACACAATTTGTTACTCAGGCTACTTGTGTTGGAAGGGTCTACATTATACAAACTTGTGTGTTTACTGCCCCTGGAAGAAAAAAAAATTATATATCTCCCAATAACAGCTTGAATTTGTTTAAAGACTGCAACTCCACTTGAAACCAGTTCAATACAACATTGCAATATATTAACAAGACCCTAACATGTCCGACTATATATATATATATATATATATATATATATATATATATATATATATATATATTGAGAAAGTGAAAGGTGTGGTCTGGGAAGACAGGTATGTTCCAGCCAGGCAGCTAAAGGGTGTATGGTAAGACCCACACCAGGGAGGTCAGCTGTGTAATCAAGGCCTGATATAGTCTGTGTGTGAAGACTAGGAGTGTGGCACCACACTGACAGAGCTGACCTGTCAAGGCCGAACCTACAAAGCAGGTACTGTGCCACCTGTTGTTGTTGCCAAGGTGGGAGTCTGGTAGCCAAGCTCCTGTATAGTCAGGGGAAAAGTTTTTTATGTTTAGTTAGTCCTCAGCCGAGAAGGTTTTTGTTTTGTTTGTATGTGCCTCTGCAAAGGCAGTTTATGCACAAGAAGTGAATAAATACTAAAATTAAGTGCAAACCAGTCTCTGTGTCCCTGTTTCCTGCACTGCTACCGAACATCTACCTGAGCGATTCCCTACAATATATATACACATACATACTGTGGGGAATTTAGCTTGGTAGAAGCAATGGTGCGGACCCAAACAGTCAAGAAAAGGATACAAAATGTGCAGCAAACTGGTTTATTTAGAAAGAACAGGAAAATAATTAAACCTTCAATTCAGGCGCAAAATGACATACAGCCTTAACTTGAGGCAAAAACAAAATAAAAACCTGCCCGTCTGAGCGACTAACTAAACAGTAATGTTAACCTAACTATACGTCTGGTTTACTTTCAGCCACTTGCACAAAACTGGAGCAATATTGTCTCCCGGGACTCAGGGTTACAGGACCGAACCTCCTTTCACTCCATGGAATTGCACACAATGCAGGATCTGCAGCCTTTTTCTGGCCCAGTAATGAGCCAAGGACACCTGGAGCTGAAGCCTACTCCAGAGCTATCTTTCTACCATGTTTCCCAGAAAATAAGATAGAGTCTTATATTATCTTTTTCTCAAAAGAAAAGGGCAAGGGATTTTTTTTGGGAGGTAGGTCTTATTTTTCAGGCACCAGAGCAAATCAGAATCTTTTCTAATTCCCTTCAGACGAATCTTGTGATATGGTTAGGGTTAGTATCCCTAACCCAGTGGTTCTTAATGGGTTCGATCGAACCCTAGGCCCTATGCATGGTTCATTTTGTGCACCAGTAAAAAAACATATACCTATGTTTTGAATTTGGAAAAAAATGATATTTGATTTATCACTAAAGAAGGGTTTGGTGAATGTGCATATGAAACTGGTGAGTTCGGTACCTCAAACAAGGTTAAGAACCACTGCCCTAACCTCAACTTACATTCAATATTGATGGTGTAGGGTCAGTGGGTCTGAAACAAACTTACTGGCCCTCTCTCTCTCTAAACCCTTTGTGACCCCGTGCCCTCTCTATCTCCTCTCCTGTTTGCTAAGGGAGAGGTGCTTTAGTGGAATGGCTTTGTCTGTGGTGGCACCTACCGTTTGGTCACATAGGTAGCCAAGTCCATAGCATATTAGCGATTGAGAAGTGGGACCCAGGAAGCAGCACTTAGAAGGCGGACTTGGGAGGCAGGATGTGGGACTCTGGAGCAGAACTCAGGAGTGGGTAGGTGGATTTTGCCCTGCCATGGCAGGAGTTGGGAGGCACTTGTCCTAGACAGTTAGGAGCTACTGTATGCCTACTCTCCATCTCTGTGATGTCAGTGATGTCATGTGACATGACCTAGTGCTGGAGGCGCTGACTGTAACTAGGGCTTAATTTTTGGAGTAGGGCTTATATTTCAAGTCTATTCCAAAAACCCTGCAAAATCAAGCTAGGGCTATGGTATTTATACAGATATACAGTGCTGTGCAAATGTTTAAGGTTACTGTAAAAAAAATACTGCAAAAATAATGGAAATAATTAGAAGTATTTATCTTTGTCAAGTAATGAAATGCAAAGTGAATGAACAAAAAAAGAAATACAAATTGAATCAATATTTTGTGTGACCACTGACTACTTTTTGGAAGTGGAATCCTGGGAGCGATGATATAAACCCCACAGAGACCTAAACTCAACATCATCCAGTCTGTCTGTGGTTACATGATGTGATGTCATAGATGTCATTTAACCCCTTCGCGACCGCCCACAGCATTGGAAGCAGGTGTTAACTGTAACTAACTGCTAACACCCTGCTCCATAACTTCTGGTTGGAGTACAGCTCCAATTGAGGATTTTAACCTCTTGAATGCCGCAGTCAAACATGATTTCAGCATCCAAGGGGTTCTATATGTCCCCCTCAACACTCAGCGTGGCAAGATCAGGGGGTGATGATATGAATCTTCTGCAGCCCGAAGTCTCGCCAGTGACCCTGGGCTGCTAGTAACCCCCAGGACTTGGTTGAGCCTCCCCAGAAGTGAGGAAGTCAGTCTATGTGTCTGCATAGGCTGACTTCCTCTATAGACTGCAATACACGTGTATAGTGCTGAACCAGCTATTAGGGCATCACTAAAAACCACTGCAAGGCACAGTGTCCTACACCACTATACAAATTCTTTGCAGCCAGGTAATAGCTGCTTTTTAACCTGATTCAACTGATGAATTAATTTGAATCTAATTGTATCAGAAAATCCCTTGAAGCTGCTGAATCAAATTTTTGAAAATTTGCTCATCTCTAGGTATAACCAACATAAGTACTGGGGTATAGGGTGCATATGGCATAATATTGCAGTAATACAAATAGACTGATAAAAATTGGTAGCAAAAATGTTATGCCCTAAAAAATATATATGAATAAATTGTATACTGTATTTACTACCCAACTACCACCCAGGTTACTCCTGCTCCTTCCTCTATCCTCTTCTCCCATCCCTCTTTTTCCCCACAACCAACCCCTCCCCTAACCTGAAAATCCTGATATAATATACTTTCTGTGAATAGTGTTGTCATTTCTACTATACAAAATATTGGATGTGTCCAATAGAATTAAAAACACTGCAAATATTGATGTAATTTATAATTGTTACTTTGCAGTACTTCTTCTATGCATGCCTATAGTATATTGTACACTGTGTATATATGTATATGACAAATGTCCTCTAAATATTCTGGATGCGCCAAATAATAACACCATACAAGTGAATATGATCTCAGTACTGTTACTGAACAAAACCCGACAAAATGGTCCCGGTCGGCATGTCCCCATTTCAACTCATCGGCGTCCGTAGGATGAACGGAGGGAGAATGGCATGACACTGGGGCAGATGGAGGGGGGAGAACAGCATGACACTGGGGCAGATGGAGGGTGGAAGAACAGCATGACACTGGGGCAGATGAAGGGGGAGAGAACGGCATGACACTGGGGCAGATGAAGGGGGGAGAACGGCATGACACTGGGGCAGATGAAGGGGGAGAGAACAGCATGACACTGGGGCAAATGAAGGGGGGGAATGGCATGATACTGGGGCAGATGGAGGGGGGAGAACAGCATGACACTGGGGCAGATGGAGGGTGGAAGAACAGCATGACACTGGGGCAGATGGAGGGTGGAAGAACAGCATGACACTGGGGCAGATGGAGGGTGGAAGAACAGCATGACACTGGGGCAGATGGAGGGTGGAAGAACAGCATGACACTGGGGCAGATGGAGGGTGGAAGAACAGCATGACACTGGGGCAGATGGAGGGTGGAAGAACAGCATGACACTGGGGCAGATGAAGGGGGGAGAACGGCATGACACTGGGGCAGATGAAGAGGGAGAGAACAGTATGACACTAGGGCAGATGAACGGAGGGAGAACGGCATGACACTGGGGCAGATGAAGGGGGGAGAACGGCATGACACTGGGGCAGATGAAGGGGGAGAGAACAGCATGACACTGGGGCAAATGAAAGGGGGAGAATGACATGACACTGGGGCAGATGAAGGGGGGAGAACGGCATGATACTGGGGCAGATAAAGGGGGGAGAGAATGGCATGACACTGGGGCAGATGAAGGGGGGAAGAATGGCATGACATTGGGGCAGATGAAGGAGGGGAGAACGGCATGACACTGGGGCAGATGAAGGGGGGAGAACGGCATGACACTGGGGACAGAGATAGAGGGGGGGGACATGAAACTAGGGGTAGATGAAGGGTGTATATGAAAATGGGGGAGAGATGGAGGGGGGACATTTACGGGTGACTGTAGGGGGATTATACTGTGTGGAATCACATGAAAAATGAATGATAATGGGTGGAGTCAACATAAAAGTGGGCGGGGCCTAATTTGCTGCAGCGCGCACAGTGCGCTGCATGTTTTATTCCCTCTTTCTAGTCTTCAACAGTTGGGAGGTACAGGTTAGAAGTTCGAGACCCCCCGGTAAGTAGGGCCCTGCCAAAGTCAATTGCCCAGGGCCCAGCAAAACCTGGATCCGCCACTGAAACCCGGTGTACTAAGGCCACTATTATCAATAATACCACTATATAGGGAACAAATAATCACATCATGACTTCTATACAACCACAATTTTCTTCTCCATCCAACACATACTGCCATTGTATTGTTCCTGGCCAAAACTCCTTTCTGCAGAACATCTACTTTGTAATAAAATAAAAGGTAATAATTTGGGTATTATGCACCAGTATTTCCTGTTTACAAAGATGAAAAACTAGACGTAACTTAGAAGAATGTATACGGTAACACTAGGGTTGAGCCGATCTTGAAATTTCAGGATCATTTTTAAAATTCGATTTCCGATCATTTTCTATTCGAACTTGATCCTGATCTCAATTCCGATCCCAATGCAAGTCAATGGGACTTTTTTTTAATAATCGAAGATCGGATTTTAAAAACAATCCTATTCACTACACAGCATGGAGTAGTGTAGTGATTAAAAAAAAAAATCCCCTGGCTACTTAGCCCCCCTGGTGTCCGCTTACCTGCACAGATCCACTGTCCCTCCCTGTTCTCCTCGGTCCTCTCTCACTGACATGCTTTCAGAGCACCGTGCGCGTCCCCACCTCCCTAGGCTAGTGTTAGAGATGATGGGAGTAGGCGGGGCTTTTTGTGGCTTAGGAGAGTGTGGGCAGGGAGACATGAGTGCATCACACACGTCTCCCCTCCCAGTCCCCGCCCACACTCTCCTAAGTCACAAGCCCCGCCTTCTCCCAGCATCTCTAACTCTAGTCTAGGGAGGCGGGGGCGCGCAGGGCGCTCTGAAGGCATGTCAAAGAGAAGATGAGCAAGAAGAACGGGGAGCGGCAGCAGATCTCTGCAGATAAGTTAATTGAAGTTCTCAAGTGGATAGTATCTATCTACTCTTCTGTTTCCTCCCTGCTGTCCAATCTACTGGACTCTGCTACATCTCAGATGTAGCAGAGCTGAGTATACGGTAAAATATGGACAAAGCAGAAGAGTGGCAGGCTGCGGTAAATCCATATGAATGAATGGACGCATCCGGCACGCAGGGGGTTAAGTGGCCGGACGCCAGCAAAGTCTGCATGCCGGCCGCTTCCATTCATTCCTATGGGTGCGTGCTATTCGAAACGGAAGTTTCGAATAGTACTCGCTCATCTGATACTATAGCTTATCCCACAATGATTGGCCAGTAGCCAAGCACTGTGGGAAATAACCTCCGACCTCGATCCTGCCGGAAAAGATCAGGATCGTAATATTTAGTCGATCGCTGATCGGAATCTGAACATTTCCAATCTCGATCACTCAACCCTAGGTAACACTATCCCCGCCTATGTGGGGTAATGGATTTCTGTGCAGACTAATTGTTCCTACTATTTAAATCCAGTGTGCACAGAAAACAGATTAGATATTGCATTTTCAGCTATCAAATGAGTAATAAAAGCTGATGGTGAAGCTGGCAAATTCCACAGGAACAACACCTACAGCATCCTTAGTTCTCATTGCTCAGTACTGTAATTATGCCTTGTATAATGTGTGTGGGATTGCCAAGTGGGAACACGGCTTCTTTTTAAGAATGACTTCAAATCATTTTTTTTTTCTATAAAGACAGAACTAATAAGAAGATATTTGACATATATGCATTTAAAATGATAAGTGTTCCTTTGTAGGTGTCTTGTGATCTAGAGATAAACCTTGGAATTGACCCTTCTTGTATGTTATTAGTTCAGTCCAAGGACACGATGCAGCCAACACTGCACCCACTGCTGTGTCCAAGACCCCACCGACCCCAAGTGACCAATGGCCGAACACTAATTGTGAGTTGCATAGCTCCAACTATTCTGCAGCGCTCTACATAGGTCACTGTGTGACGATGAATACAAGGGGTGTACAGTGGCAGCCAAAAAAAAAAAAAAGCACCACCAGTGGATTTTGTCAAATGTATGTGATGTGTATAAATTGAGTCCCTGCAGATGATATGTATACCTCCTACTACGAAATCAAATGAAAAATGTACAAAATGTACATGTACAACTTTGCCAAATACTCGTCATCCAGGACAGAAGAGGATAGAAATGGGAAAAGACAAGAAATCATTTTCGCTATAATCATTGCATTTTGTGAAATGGTGTCGTTTTTTTCGCCGCCACTGTATGTGTGTGTCTGATGGATTTTGTGTCTGAATTTTGATGGATGCAAAAATACATTCATATATTTTATGGGTTTAAAATGGCCTTTACCTGTGAATAAGACCAAAAATGGACCAACACGCCAGTTTTTTCATGAAAGATGGAACTGTCATGTGCATAAGGCTTTAACCTATCAGTATATTCTTGGACTGAGAGACAAAATTAAAGGAATTTGGAGAATGTTTTCACAACATATAGGGCAGATTTATTAAAAGGCTCTAAAAGCAAAACTGTCCGAGTTGCACATTTGCGTTTTCACAAAGTGAGGCTTCACCCCTAGCTCAGACACTATGACATCATAGATATCCTGGTATAGATCAGGGTGATAAACTCTCTTCTGCTTCCTAATCTAATGTTGATTCTATGATTCCCTTTGCCTATTCATCCTCTCACAATCCACACATGCATGCAGGGCTGTTAAAGGATGATAGGAAAGTTTATCTAGGAGGTATCACCTAAAAAGACATTGTGCGCAACCTTTTCAACTCTCTAAATAAGGGGATATTCACACGTAGGAATTGGACGCAGAATTATTCAGGAATTTGAGGCTAAAGCACCACATTGGTGCGATTTTGGTGCAGATTTTACTGCAGTTTTTTTAAAGCTAAAGTCAGCAATGGATTTAATAGAAAGGAAATGCCTATGAGCCTCCTTTATATATTTTTTCATTGATTTTCAAACTATTCCTGGCTTTGGCTATAAAAAAAGAAGAAGCTGCAAAATCTTCAACAGAAAATGCCGTGTTTCCGCAACCTGGTGCCTTAGCCTGAAGCACATTTTTTTTGCTTGTCAAAAACCGATGAAGGATTTGATGATGAATTTGGAGAAGGGCACCACTGTATCTTGCTTTGCAGGTAACGTAAAATCGTAATCGTTTTTTGCCACCATGTTTCCACATAGGGAAAAATACTGTGTTTTTGTAACATGGGGCGCCAGCCTGACATGGTTGAAAACCTCCTTTTCATTCTCAATCTCTTTTGACTCTTCTGTAAGGTGACAACTCTCCACTAGCATATATTCATACAAACACTAACACTGGACTACATAGGGCTCATTCACATCAGCGCCCGGTCTCCGTTCTGCAGGTTTCCGTTTCCTGCACAAAACAGAGGCAGGAGACGGAAACCTGCAGGACTCTTTCAAACCCATTCATTTGAATGGGTTTGAAAGATGTCCGGCTGTGAGCGATGGTGAGTATTTTATGCTCACCGCCGCGAAACCATTTTTTTTAAAACCGGACACAGAGTCGGACATGCAGTACTCTGTGTCCGATTTTAAAAAAAATGGTTTCGCGGCGGAGAGCCTAAAACGCTCACCACCGCTCACAGCCGGACTGATCTGAAAGGTTTCCGTCTTCTGCATGCAGAAGACGGAAACCACAGAACGGACTGCCGAACACTAGTGTGAACCTAGTGTGAATTATTTTTTAAGATTTGCTCTTATGATTTTTAGGATTATCTCTTATGGAAGAATAACCATATACTATATGTGATGAGTCCGGATTGCTGTGCACTATGGAGCCGGATGTCCTTGAATCCTGCGTGCAGAAGTTTTTGCAAAAGTTCTAAAGCTTGGTAAAGTACAGAAAATTATGTAGTGCTAATGAAGTTTAACATTCGCACATTTCATTCTCTGCCTCCTTAGTGACAAACATTGTACTGCAGAATGTTACATAAAGGTTCACAGGAACGATATAAAGTAGAGATCACATATGGGATTATATAAGTCCTGCTCATATGGATGAAAAAAAATTATTAAACCCCTTCAGCAAAGAAAGCATAATATAAATAGGAAGTATCAGAGAAAAATTCCCATTCTGTTTTTTTTCCAGCATTCCCATCCCCAAAGTACAATTTGTCTAAAAAAAAATTTGTTCCTCATACGGGCCTGTGAATGAAAATTTTAAAACATTAAGGCTGCCAGTAAAAAATAAAAATCGAATGATGGCTTTGGAAAGGGATAGAGAACTTCTAAGGACAAGTGTTTTATTAGATCCTGGTATGTAAGACCTCTGAATTTAAAGAGATGTCCTTTGTTTTTCTCCTGATTATATTTCCTGCAATGAAATAAGTGCAGTGTGACTAGAATGTAATTTAAGGAAACATTTACATCTTTGTGTCGGGAAATATGATAATGAAAGATGACATAGGACATATTAAATTGGCATCCTATGCAATGCAATGTTTTATTAACTCTGAATTATTGAAGTTCCCTGATCACTCGGCTCTAATGGAGTTCACTGTATATAATATGACTATGAAAGATTCACCATTAAATGTGAAATATGATGTAATATTGCTGTACTTTTCTTTTGTGTTGTGACAGGGTTGCTGGTGAATATGATGGCTCATCTGCCTCAAGAGGACAATTTAAATAATATGTTTGTTCAATAACAGATCATGTCACTTTAATCCTTATTTTTCCTGGTAGAATAAATTGAGCCCTGCTGAGCTATTTCCTTGCCTTGAGCATCTCCAGAGCCAGCTGCTACTGAAATGGATAGGAGAATAATCCTATAAAGAGAAAGGAAAAGAATCCGATTTTAACATCAGTATTTGACTTTCGGCCAGGATGGAGGCAGTGACCCCAAATTTGTTTGTTATTAAGATAAAAAAAATGCATTGCAGATTTTACTGCAGCGTTTTTCAGTGCGTTTTCGCTGTTATATTTTTCCCTTTTGCTCAAACCACTCCTGGCTTTGGCTCAAAAAAACACAGCAAACTCTGCAATAGTAAAAGCTGCTTTTCAGTAACATGGGGCCTTAGTACTTTTATCCTATTAATATTATAAAGGTGAAAGTTTGTGAGTTTGGATGTTTGTGGGTTTGTGTGTTTAGATGTTTGTTACTCAATCACGCAAAACCCGCTCGACCGATTTGGCTGAAATTTTCCACAAACATAGTTACTACACTCGATTGCACAATAGGCTACTTTTTGTCACAATAGCGCACATATGTTTTTCCCAGGACCCCACAAAACCCAAACTCACATCAGTATCTCTGCAATCTCACACACTTTGGACCATAGCAAGCCACAAAATTCATATTACCCTCTACAGCAGAGGTCAGCAACCCCTGGCACACGTGCCAAGACTGGCACTCCTGCCATATTTCACTGGCACACCAGCAGCACAGGACCTGCAAGAGTTAAATGAAGTCCGAGTCTCTTCAGTGGGCTGCTAGAGCTCAAGCATAAGGACACTCCCCTTTGAGAGGGGTGCAGGAAACCCAGGGGGTGGAGCTTAATCGCTCAGGTCTGTGCCTGCCTGCTATAGTGGTCTGCTTCCTGCAAAACATTCCCCGAGGAGAAGAGGAAGCTGCTAGCAAAGTGAAACTGGAAAACACACAGGTACATAGGATTACTATTCTCATTACTGTCAGGCATTTGGGGTTATTAGTTTAGTCTTAGTAACTACATGTGCCTCACATTAATAGCAATAAACCCCATCATGTCCCTCATATTAACCCCTGTGTGCCTCACATTAATAGGAATAAACCCCATCATGTCCCTCATATTAACCCCTGTGTGCCTCATATAAAGGTTACTACTATGTGAGACATATGGAGCTACTAATAAAAGACCTCAGTAATGAAGATACTTAATTATTACCTCCAAGTCTCACATATCAGTAACTCTTACACAAGGGTTAATGTGAGGGACATGATGGGGTTAATTGCTATTAATAAGAAGCGCATGGAGTTACTAAACTGTCATGCATAGGGCCAGACTTTATGTGGCTTGCTCAAGAGTATCCTGTGCCCAAAAGTTACATGTACTGGCGGAAAATAACAAATCATACAATGTCGTATATACAAGTATATTAACCTGAAATACCTCTGTCCCAAAGACACTGTGTAGAGTTTCTCAGAACACCGTATAGAAGCTGAAATACAAATTAACTTCAACACAAAAGTCTCACGTATTCTCAGAATTACAGCAAAAACAACATACAAAGTTACATTTCATATCCCATACCTTATACACAGTACGAAAACCTTACCCACGCCTGTTTACCCACTTCCACAATCACCGCAGACGAAGTCGCGGGTACCAGCTAGTAACATTATAATAATGGAAGTACACTCGTGTTTTTGAAAATCACCGCTGGCGGGGTCCCTATAGCTTTAAAGCTAAGGCCGCACATAGTGGACTGCAGCAAAAAAGTGCTGCGAGAAAAACTGCAGCAAGAAACGCATCACGGTTTTTCTCACAGCACTTTTCACCGGAAGTCCACAAAGCTTTCTTCTGCAGATTTTCTGCTTCCATTATACCTATACGGAAACCGCCAGTGTATAATTGGCATGCTGTGATGAGCAAAAACACAGTCGTTTTGGAAGTCACAGAATTTCTGCTGCATGTAATTACCTGCAATGTTTATAGAAAATCCCATCCACCTTGCAGGGACTGTAAAACACTGTGGGCAAACTGCAGCGTTTATGCCATTTGCGGCCCCGGCCTCATAAGGAAAAAAAATCCACAGATAGAAACTCAAAAACGAAATGGAAAACATTGCAGAAAAAGAAATGCATTGCTGCTGCATTTTTTTTTTCTACAGCATTTTTTTGCTGCATTGGGGCCTTAGGCTTTGGCTGAGTCTAACTCACTTGCGCTGGTGTTTTCAGGCTAAGGCCTCACATGGTAAATCACTGCTAAAAATGTGGTGAAAATGCATTGTGTTTTTTTCTGCAATGTTTTTCACAGAAAGCCCTCCGAGATTTCCTCTGTGGACTTTCTGCTTGTGTCACGGGGTGACTAATGCTATCACAGTCTCAGAACACTTCCCACTGACAAGTGTGTGATGTGATAATAGCAGTGGTAAAAGGAGATTTCTGTAATGTTTCTGTAATGAAAAATTCTATTGTAGTAATTCTTTTTGACCACAAGATGCCGCTGTATTAGGTAAAGGAAGAATCAGGAAGTGACGAGTGGAGGAAGTGAACTGGAGTAGTGTGGGAAAAGAAGCTGGCTGTTTGAGCAGTGAGAGATCTGAGGGACAATCCATCGCCATTTTGTTGCCGTGCAACGCTTGTTTCAGGCCAGGGCCAGCTCTGGAGAAGCCCGGACCTGCTGCTGGTTCCCATGTCAGGAGAGTTGGAGACGGTTGCGGTACAGACGCCGCGGAGCGGATGACAAGAAGGACCAGCCCTTGTGACACCGTGTTCCAGTTGCCTGGAGGCAAGGAGATTCCTGTTTTCTTTGGAAAATCCATCTGACTGTTCGCCCCCTTGCTAACCCGGGTAAGCGGAGCTCCGATTCACCTTTCATCAGGGTGAATAGTGTATACACTCAGTAAATAGTTTTTTTTTGGCGCCAAAAACCTAGCATAGACTGATTCCGGCCATTTTGCTTTAAAGCGAGTTCTATCTAAACGGAGATACAGCACGTGTTGTCCTGCTATTCAAAAGAGACACTATATCCTGGATTATAGTACCAGAAGTACGTCATAAGAGGAGTTATTTGTTTCACTAAGACTTGTGCAGCTAAGCACCAACTTCTGATAAAACAAAACCGGTTGCTGAAGTCCTCCCTGCAGGGTTGGGGTAGTGTGTTGAAATGTGGATATTGGGGAGTGGGTAAGTTAAATAGTAAACTGTGATATTGTTAACCCCGGTGTGACACCGCAGGTGATCTTCCTCTGCATACTTACATTGTTTTGTTAGCTTGGTATTAATAGGTAAATTGCAGCTGCTTTATATAGGTAGCCGCTAGTTAAAGGCATAGTTCACTAGTTCTGACATTAGGTCACAGTGCAGTGTCACTCAGGGGTCTCGGCCCTCGGCCTAGTGTCTTGTAATTATTGATTTCATCAGGCCTGTTAGCCTGGAGTTCCCCCAAAAAGGGTATAGAGTAAAATTTATATTTCTTACTTTGTGTCTGGTGTGTTTGTGCCTGTCCGTGGAACCGCTGTATCCTAAAAGTTCCTGCAAGAGCCCCGGTAGCCAGTCGGCTGCCGTGCCTTTCCCCTCCTTCCCCCCTTACACTTGTGTTATACCTATATGGAATATCCATGGCATGATTAGCAAAATACGGAAAATTTAAAGTAATATTAAATACAGAATATACATTATAAAATGAAGATTAAACCTCTGTGTTCTTTGCCATTTTTTTTTGTTAAAAAACCATGTAGACTATTATGACACTAGATCCAACTTTTTGTTCTGTTTTCTTTTTATTACTTACTTTTAGGCTAAAGGGGTTGTCTTATCAAAGGAGAAGTTTAGACTTCCATTTGCTTAACATAATGGTGTAGTGTTCTAGGAGCCCTATGACTATAACAACAAGGGTGTTTCTGAATAAAGTAGTGGATGCTCCACTCATTTCAATTAAACAGCCAGAGATAGCTGAAGTTGTGACCCGTGAAGGTCCCAGTGGATCTAGAGATAGCCGGTGAAGTACGTTCTGGAACGTTTGCTCATCTTTATCCAGGAATAATTACTTATAGTCATGGGCTGTTTCAGTATGATGGAATGATATTCTCTGCTTGTGTTAGTAGCTGAACCCAACACTTAGCATCTGTCCATAGGATAGGGGACGAGTATCTGATCCCAAGGTATATGACAACTGGGACCCTCAGTGATCATGTTCCTGAATCCCAAGAACCTCATCTTCATGTATTTTTGTATACAGTAGGTGTTAGCAGAGGGCTGTTTCAGTTTTTTTGGGAGACTTATTAAAATGGTCAAAAAACAAAAATGAGTATCTTTTGGCCCACAGCAACCAATCACAGCAGAGCTTTCATTTAGTATTCTGCTCCTGGTTGATATGGGCCATTATGCAAAGGCTCCAAGTCACCGATAGCTGTTAAGGCAACGTCTGTACAATTAGGTCTTTCTGGTTACAACTATCTGCTCCATCTCATGGGTCACTTTCATCACTGATATCACGTACTTGGTTATAACCAAAATGTCAAGAAATCCAAGCCTAACTGTATTAGAGCTGTCACTCCTCTGAATATTCACTTGAACTGCAGTCACCCACAGATGACACTAAGACAGACATTGTTTTTTCTGGAGAGCCATTTTGTATACCTTTATTTCATTAATTTTTTTCATGAATAATGTAACAGTGCAGATAATAGTGTAAATGTCTTGTGTGCCATACAATGGAAATGAAGTGATATTTTTTTTTATAAATTATTTGTTTAACACAATGCACAGTATAGTGAATAAAGAAGAATATAATAGAACACTGACTGGCAGATTTTTTTTCCACAGTGTTTCAAAGTATTTCTAAGAAAACGAATGACTTCCATCTCTCTCTCGCTGGGCTCGCTGTACAATAAATAGCATTAGTTAAAGATGGACTAATGCATAATTTGGTCAAAAATGGAACTAGTTTTAGTTTGACTATTAGAACTAGAATAAACACACTTCATGGCTGCTGTAAAAGAAATATAGATGATTTGCTTACGTATTGTATTGGACAAGATATGAGTCATATGGTGTAATTGTATAAGAGTGGATGAGGCTATGCATATGAAGAGTTTCCTTGCACGCGAATCATACCATGGCAAGCATAGCAGTTGTATGTAGGCATTGGAACGCCATGTTTTATCAAAGTTTTCAGGTTCTTGGTGTAATATGAAATATAAATACAGAATAAAGTCATAAATAATGACCATTAATATGAGAATTATTTTCCTCCCTAATGAAATTGAGCACTCCCCCCCCCCAAGACTATAAAATTATTTTTTTAATTTATATTTTTCTACAAAGTACAATAGAATTATCCAGATGTTATAGACAGAGGCATAATGTCAATGGATTGTTTTTTATTATCCTTTCTATGCATTTACAGTTTTGCAGACATCTGACATCTGGTATTCTCCCTGCAGATTCCAAGTAGTAAAATGAACCTGTATCTGACAAATCCTGCAGCACGTTCTGTAGGTGTGATTGGTATTTACAGCATTTTTCTTGACCTTACTTGACACTATCCTCACAAAAGCTCAGCAGAATGGAGATGTGCTGGTTTTGCAGGTCAGTCCAATAACAATTGCTCTCCAGTTTAAATTTTTTTCACCAATTAGATTTATCAGTCGCATGGACTACAAATTGTGTATTCAACACAGGTCCCAAAACAGCCCTATTCTAGAACACATTCCCCACCAAGCTGGCAAGCGGGACATCTGTTCTTAGAACTGTGCATGTCAACGGGTACATGTCTGTTAAATCTTGGATATGTCTTATTTTTTCTTTGTTTTTCTGGACTGACAGACCCAGTACACGTTTATGGGGCCAGTGTTATCTGTCGTTAATTGGGAACTTTAAAACTGTTGCTTTTTGGGAACTTTCTGGAAGTTGTGTGTTGCTCCCATGGTGCAGCCCATTGATGTCAGGGGTTGTCCATGCTAGACATGGTGAGAAACGGGGTACTAATTAAAAACTGGATAGAGGAGGTGAAGTATGCAGCTTACTAGTGTTGTGCAGTGGCTTGCTGCTCATAGGTCTGCATACAGAGCTGAGTCTTCTTGAGGTGAGGCGGTACATCAGAGACCTCAAGACATCAGCTGGTTTCTGTAACCGGGGCACCAACTGCACTGTAGTGGTGTATAAGTTTGCAGGAGGTGATGGTTGGATCCCCGGTACTAGAGAAAGCGCTTTGCCTGTTGTAACGAGCCAGAGAGCTTCTTGTGACTACAACCACCAAGTTTTGCTGTTCTGCTGCTGTACTTTATTGCCTGCTTGTGTAAGCATCTATGCTGTAAAGAACCCCGCAGCAAATTCCCTGGTGTCTGGTAAGCGGCATGTCAGCTGCTAAGGACTTCAGCAATGGTCATGACCAGGTGAACGCCATATTGCACTGTTGGGTGCACCAGTAACACAAGCAGTTAATTTTTACTTTATCCATCTGCAATGTCCCCCATAGAGTCCCACTGTTAGCAGAGTATGATATATTTTCCTCTATTTTGCTTTGTTTTATACGGTTTTGCTCTGTTTACTATAGTCTATTTGTACTTACTAGCTTTATGCTGGACACTCACTAGTTAATCTGGCATTTCTGTATTGCTGAGTGGCTTTTGCTCCCCGTTTTTAGAAGGTGGGAGATGTTTAGTCGCTGTTTGTAGCCCCCAGCCTTTAGCCAGTGAGTTACTCCCTTTTCAGTGGAGATTCTAGTTTGTCTTGGAAGAAGAAACAAGATGTGGAGGTGAACCTTCAGTTCTTCAGTTGAGCTAGTGGTATATAAGGTTCAACAGGTAACCCCAATGTCATCAGATCCCCATTGTAACATCTCTGCCTGTTCAGGTTTCTGCGCCACCCTCCGCACTCATGCTGCGGTGCAGAAGGCAGGCTAATTTTGATTCTTTGCTTAGAGTTTTTCATTGCACTGTGTGAACACTGCTCTATTACCTCTCCTCTGTAATTGAATTTCCACCACACCCATCTCCTGCACCTTGTTCTCTCTATTCATCAAATGGATAATTCTAGTCTGGCCTGTGGGATTAACAGCCTGTCTGTCAATCAAGCCTAGGGCAGGTCTTTGGCTTCCTATATACAGGCCATTAGCCCACACAGCCATGCTGGCTATTGAGACTCTGTCCTTAGAATTTGTCCCTGCTAAGTTCCTCTGTCTGCTACTATAAGGGCTAGTTCACATGGGCATAGAGGGGGCGGATTATGGCACGTAATCCACGTCATAATCCGCTCACTCACAATGGTGCTCTATGCAGACCGTCAGGCTACTTTTTCCCGTAAAAAGAAGCAGGCTGCCCCTTCTTCAGGCAGCTTCCGTGGCTCGTTGAGCCGTGGCGTCCGCTTGGTGGCAGCAAACTCCGGAGTCGGCCCATTCATTTGAGCCTGCTCCGGAGGGGGAAGCCGCGACTGTTGGAAGCCGCAACATTCGTGGCAGGCGGGTTTTGACCCAAGAGTTACGCGGCTCCCCGTGTCACACTAGGTGCCTAAATCCTCACTTCCGCTCCCCATGTGAAATTAGCCTTTTATTACTAACCTCTGGCTTCCCTTTTGACCATTCTCTTGTTTTTTGATTCTGTACTGTATTGCTCGACTGTGAGGGTCTAGTCACACGGAGTAAACGCTTGCTCATTTTGGCAAAATACATGTGTAAAAAATACACGTGTAAAAATAAGACTCCCATTGACTTCAATGACATTTTTTTACACGTGTAAAAAAACACATCAAAATACACGTGTAAAATGTCATTGAAGTCAATGGGAGTCTTATTTTGACACGTGTATTCTTTACACGTGTATTTTGCCAAAATGACTAGCTGACCTCCCTTTGTTGTTGTTTGTCTTGTTTTCCTTCTGTGTTGTCACCTATCCAGGAAGGGCTTTGTTGACCAGTTGTCCTCGGCTGCCTAGGACAGTGAGGCAAGTAGGTAGGGGCAGCGGTGGGTTCAGCTTAGGAATCACTGTCTTATTGTGCCCCTTCCCCCAGGGTTTTCCAGCAGCTACTGGGGAATTGCTCCTTTAGCAATTCTCTTACACCCATGCTCACATAACCTAGCTTTCTTGAACTTGCTGTATACTAAACATCTCCACTGCCAAACCAGTGTGGAAACTTCCATGACTCAGTGGCTGAAATGTGCCAAAAATTTCTCCAACAGTGTTTAAAAAGGATGAATAGGTGCCAGGGATCAGCCCAGATCACCATGGTGGAAGGGTTGAAGTGCAACAGGCACTCTTGCTTAAGTATGTAAAATGCCATATATGTGTGGACCCTGCTACTGTATGTTGCCATGCCTTAATGTTGCTTTGCAACTGGTTGATTCTTGCAAAGTAAACTGTGTCACAAGCACTGCCATCCTGTCTTCTGTGCCTTCATTCGCACCTAACGTCAAAGGTACCTCAAAACACCATTGCATGGGAGACAAGTAGTCAAAAGCCACTGTTACCAGTGAGGCAGAATCATGGACTTACTTGTCACTTGTGGACCAAATTGTGTGCTCTTGTGCCCTATATAAGTAATGCATCAAATGTCAGTCATTTTAGGAAATAAGAGTCATAGACGAGATTTGCATTGCCATAATATATGCAAGGAAAATATTAAAGAAATTTGGGAATAAATAAATTTATATTCCAGTTGCAATCCCAATGTGTTATAATTCAGCGTAAATCATACATATTCACAGCACAGAAAGTTTTATAAATCCACATGGGGAAATGCTTTGTCTTTCTTCTTGCTTGTTTGGTTTTTGGTATTCAGGAAAGTACCCAATTAGCCAGATCAACGTGTATTACAAAGCTTGCTGATCTGCTAAACTGCAGCCAGCAAAAGTGAAGTTAGATACTAAAGTAGCAAACTGTTTAATGATTTTCTGTGTTGATACCAGGAGAACGTTAATTAACCTTTACAGAATTGATGTGGAAGTACCAGAGCAAAAGTTTCTAATATGCTAAACCGAAGATTTTTTTATTTGTTGTGAAAACAAGCTAAGTATTATTAATTCTATATAATGTTCTAGTAGTCGAAGCAGAAGCGACTTTGAGAATTTTAATTTACTAATACAAAATCTTATATATGCCCATCACTTAGGCTAAGGCCCGACGGGACCATTCACAATGCTAAAGCGCTGCAGGAGAAACCGCATTGGGAACGCATCGTGGTTCTTCCCACAGCGCTTTAAACAAAAAGTTCACAGAGTTTTCCTCCGTGGACTTTCTGTTCCCATTATGTCTACAGGGAAGCCACCGGCATTTCTGTACATATAACTGACATGCTGTGATTTCCAAAACTGCCCCCGGTTTTGGAAATCGCAGCTTGTCCGCGCTGCGGTTTTAAACGCAAAGTGAGCATGGGATTCGCATGAATCCCATCCACTTTGCATTAACTGTAAAACGCCGTGATTTTTCCTGAGGTGTTTCCACCGCCTATGGTGCCCCGGCTTTACTGAGCCTTCATCAACTTATAGGTCAGTTATAATTTCATGGTCCATCTGTGGTTTTTGTGAACTGAATTCACAGCATGTTACTGATTTTTGATAGTGTGGCTTCAGACTGATCACTCCTCTACTGTTCTCCACTCATAGCATCATAAAAATGCTGGACAGTAGGGCTGTGGTAGAGTTACAACATCACAAATCAGTATAATGCTATATGTTCAGTTGACAGGAGTCGTGGGAAACATGGTCGACAGATGGCTATATTTCTTGTGCTTTAATTTTTTAAACTTTTTTGTTAAAAATTTGCATCCTGTTGAAACTACCGTGTTTCTCCAAAAAAAAAAGACTGGGTCTTGATTAATTTTTTTTTCTGAACAAAGGGGCTAGGAACTTACATCCACAATTGATGGTGTAGTGTCAGTGGGTCTTAAATAAACCTACTGACACTCTGTATATGGCCGTTGGTACTGTGCCATCTATAGCTCATCTTCTTTATGCTAAGGGAGAAGTGCTGAAATATAAAAAGTTAATAAAATAAGATTTACAAAAAAAAAAGTGCTGTGATGGAATGGCTGCACCTGTGGGAGTGAGCAGGGGTGGCAACTGATGTCTGGTCATGTAGGTAGCCAGGCCCACAGCATAGTAGCATAAAGGATATGGAACCAAGGATGCAGCACTCGGAGTGCGGACTCGGGAGGCAGGAGGAGGTGGGACTCTGTAGCAGGTGAGAGGATTTTGCCCTGCCATGGTGCAAGGTAATGGGGCATTTATTCAGGATGGTTGGGAGATGGTTGGTATGCCTATTCTGTCTCTTGACAATATGGACATGATATAATCTAGCACTGGAGACGCTGACTGAACTCAAGGCTGATTTGTGGAGTAGGACTTATATTTCAAGCCTACTCCAAAGACCCTACTAGGTTTTTTTTGGGTTGGGCTTATTATTGACACATACTATTCTTTCATAATTGCTATTTCCATAGAGTAGCAGAAAATACATTTCATGTATCTATATGTTTATGTTCTGCAGCAGAGCACATGGATTTTTGTAAAAATATTCAGATCAATGGAACAGTTACAAACATTTATGAAACAATTCTGCCATTTGTGAATCTACGCTTACAGTCATCCATAAATCTGGCCTACACATGGTTTTCCTTCATTTCATTTCTAAGGTTGCATAGGACTTAGGAAATCCATAAGTATACACACTACTGCAAAACAAAGCTGAAGATCAATAATACAATACATGTTTTTTTCTTCTCTATTAACCCCTTAAACTCTTAAAGTCCTATTCCTGTACGATCCCTGAGGTATACATTTACATTACTTAGTGTTAACAAAATAGCGCCAATACTGTACAGCCGAATGGCACCAAGGTATTAATAATGCCATTTATTGGAACAAACCAGTGGTCATATGTGGTCTCCACTGAATGGAAATTTCTCAGATAATTGCATATAGATAAACACAACGCAAACACAAAAGCAAAGCACATTCTAAAACTTGCTTCAAATAACTTTTACAAATTTGGAAGTGGAAAATTTGCTGAAAACCTATTAACAGTTTATTGACTAAGCCATGTGATCAGCTTTTCTATTAGACAGGGCTGTTATTGGCAGTGAGTGTTCCTAGGAGCTTATGCTGCCTCTAATGGCCCTGAATATTGGACCATCTAATAAAACCCCTAGGCCAGGGGTAAGGAACGTATGGCTCTCCAGCTGTTGCAAAACTACAACTCCCAGCATACATACTTGTTCTGCTGTTCTTGGAACTCCCATGGAAGTGAATGGAGCATGTTGGGAATTGTAGTTTCACAGCAGCTGGAGAGCCGAAGGTTTCCTACCCCTGCCCTAGACTATGGCCACATGAGACAAACATGCTGCAAAATTCCAGGGGAAATTCTGCAAAGTGTGGTTTTACCCTCTGCCAAAGGCCTTTCCAATGAAGTCTTGCTCTATTGTCAAGAAAGGCACAAGAAGTGCCCCAAACATTTAACAAATGTGGTACAAAGTATATAAGAGTTTATTGATGCAGAATGCACCATTCTCTGTCAATGATTAGTAAATCTGCCCCAAAGTTTCCAAAACATAAGCAGATGCATACATAGCTAATATGAGCATAGTAAGACATACAGTACTTTTCATATATGCAACCATTTAATACTAATATTAATATAGATGTGTCCACCCTCAACAGAGTTATCTGGTCTCTAGTATCAATGGCCTATTGAAAATGTAGTTATGATTGTATGTACTGCAGCACTGTCTCATAGACTTCGCTGCTACATTCACTTTTTCACAGTTTGTGCTTCACATCTCACTGTATGCAAACATGACTTTTGGTAGGCCTCAATAAGAATATTGCAATTTCCTAATAGACTGCAATACAGAAGTATTACAGTCTATGGGGCAAGCAACCTAAAAATTGCAGGTTCAAACCCTCTAGGGAGGCGATAAAAAAAAATAAAAAATACATTTGATCGCCTCCCTTCCTCTATATCTCCTTTAGTACAGAATGTAGCCTGGTTTTAGATTATTTTAAGAGTTTAGAACTTAAAAAAAAAACATATAAATATGGTATTGTAATTGTATCCACAGAATACAGCTGACATGTAATTTTGGCTGCCATGTGAACATTGTGAAAATGAAGCAAGGTTGCATAAATTATCTCTAAGGGAGCGTTCACACTACCGTCGGTGTCCGACAGGTAGTGTCCGCTCCTAGTGTCCGCTCAAAATCTGTCACGGACATTAGGAGCGGACACTAGCTGTGTCCGTGACACCTGTCATTCACTTAAATGGGCATCGTGTGCGTTCTTTTGCACTCCGTGCCCGTCCTTCCCTGTCCGCAAGTGAAGATGTCCGACTTCACAAGCGGACAGAAAAACCCTGCATGCAGGGTTCCTCTGTCCGCTTGAGAAGTCGGACATCTTCACTTGCGGACAGGGAAGGACGGGCACGGAGTGCAAAAGAACGCACCCGATGCCCAATGAGATGAATGACAGGTGTCACAGACACAGCTAGTGTCCGCTCCTAGTGTCCGTGACAGATTTTGAGCGGACACTAGGAGCGGACACTACCTGTCAGACACCGACGGTAGTGTGAACGCCCCCTAATTCCCATTTTTTTATGAGACCACTTCAATATAATATTACAAAATGATAGCAAACCACAAAACAATGCAATTCACACACAATGAGTAGATACAAATAGGATATTACTTTGTGATAAAATATCACAAAACAGTATTGTCTTGTCACATCCATATCTGGACATGTGCAGCCAAGATGAAATGTAGAGGAGGACACATCTGTATAGAAGGAAAAGGATCATAACTACCGCTTTTATGATTCACTAGAATTGATTGCATATTTTGTGATGGTAACATGCATAGATGGAATGTAATATACATAATACGCTGCTACAATTAATTATTCCATTCCTTATATATATTGCCCTGTTCTGAACTGCGTGCTGATCTTAGCTATCATAATAGTGACATTGCTCCTGTATAAATATCTTACTGACTTCCTAAATCAGCTGATGCTCTGCGAGAAGCTGGAAAGGTACATGATAATTGTATCCCACTAGTAAAATATATTATAAATAAGTAAATTGCTCTATCACAAATCAGAAAGAGTTATTCCTTTATGTTTAATCAGATCAAAACTTCAAAGTGCCTCCAGACACACTCGCATCATATCCCGTGATTTATACACTATACGATTAAAGGAGCTGCTGAACACAAGTAGATACTGGGCATTAAATCAAGAAGTCTGCAAGGTTGTAACTCAGTTTTAGAACATATTCTATCAATATTCATTGCAGAACTATCTTACTAGATTTGGTTAAATTTGACATAGTGAAAGTTGTCCTGACATTTGATAATTAACCATTTCTGAGTAGGAGGACTTACAGGATTCGGATGACATTTTCTGCCTAATTCTAGTTGAATGACAAATGTTACCTTTAAGTGGATATTTTCTACATTTTTTTTAATTTTCCACACTGAATTATATTTCTATTACTACCAATTATCATTTATAATAATATTTTTTATTCTGTGACTTGTTGACTTTAATTTTCTTAAATGTTGTGCTTTATAACTGATACAACAAGTTGACATTTGTTACATTGTGTGATGTGAAATATTCAGAGATTTCACAATAATCATAAATCATATTATGAGAGGTTGCATATTTTCTGAACTTATTTACAGCATTTTTATTGTGGGAATTATAGAATAAATCTAACTATCCAAGAAAATTAGAAAGTACTGTGGTATCTGGACTAAACTTTCGACTGTCACATGTCTGTTTTGACAAGACATTGGATATGGTGGCCCATATTTACTAATACAGTCTAAAAGCTGGACAGAGCAAACTCAGACCAGACAATCTTAACCTGCACCAGATTTACCAAAGTGTCTGATGGTGTTGGATGAATCCTCCTGCACATGACTGGTAACAATACGTGTATCATCCATGCTGTTTTCACTGACCTATACAATGAAATGAATTGAGAGAGCTACAAATACAGACAGGTATAGGACCTGCTCCATTATTTGTGGCCCTTTAATTTGGCCTGGACACATAACCACAAAAACTATGCCTTAGCCTGAGAAAGGTTCTGTTTCAAAATCATCGCCAAATTCCATCTGAAATCTGCTGAAATTTGGAGAGGCAGATACAGATTTTTTTTTTCTCCACCTGATATTTCTTCAGCGAGCAGAAAAATAAGCATTATACCCAGTCTTCAAACAGAATTTGCCTGAAAACTCCCATTGAAATGAAGAGGAAGTAGAAAAATGCTGCCTGGCCAATGCAGAATTTGATTTAAAATACGCTAATTCTGTGGTGGATCCAAGGAATATTGTGTGGCGGATTTGGTAAGCTAGAAAAATTCTGCTTCTGAATTCTAGGGTCACACTCTGTCTACATCTGGCCCTGCATGATTGATTCACTTTTCACATGTATGAAAAGTAGATACCGTTTATACTCCAGTATAAGCTGACCCGAATGTAAGCTGAGGCCCCTAATTTTACCACAAAAAACTGGGAAAACTTATTGACTTGAGTATAAGCCGAGGGGGGAAATGCAGCAGCTACTGGAAAATTTCAAAAATTAAAATAGTCGGGAGTTTTTTGGTGCAGTAGTTGCTGGGGAAAGGGAGGGGGGTTTTGGTTGTCTGTCTGCCCCCCCACTTGGAATTCAGCCTGGCTGAATATAGGGTATCTGCAGTGCTCCTATTAACCCCTTTTCAACGGAAGAGGAGCACTGCAGATCCCCTATATTCAGTAGACCGGGCACTTTCAGACACAGGAATACCTAATGTGTATGTGTTTCACAGTCATTTTCTACTTTTGTATCTATTCTAGGGAAAGGAGGGATTTAGAACTTTTAATTTTTTTAAAGCTTCTTTTAATTTTCCCACTATTTTATTGGAGATTCTATACATTGATATTGCGGCTGGTCATAGACCCCCCCCCCCATAAAAAAAACTAACTAAAAAAATCGAGTATAAGCCGAGGGGGGCTTTTTCAGCACAAAAATTATGCTGAAAAATTTGGCTTATACTCGAGTATATACGGTATATTTTTTTGTTTTATTTTCTATACTTTGCATGTGATGTGATATATCCATGATGCATCAGCATCTGTGAAATAATGTGCTTCCATAATTTTTTTTTGTGGACCACAAAAAAACACTGAAGTCTGACTGAGTAACCATATTGAAATGAATGGTTACATATGGCTTCCATGAAAACATTGGCCATCATACGTATGGGAAATTTGGATGTGTGAATAAAGCCTTAGGGTGGGCTTATGAATGATTACACTAACAAGCAGTAGAATAGTACATGCAGCTCTGGATTATACTGATGCGACAGGCAAGCCTCTACTCATCTGGCTACACCTGCACTACAATCAATGTCACAGAAAGACAATTCATTTACCAGTATACTCTTATAGTGTTGGAGGAAACCTCTACAGTAGAGATGAGCGAACACTAAAATGTTCGGTGTTTGAAATCCGATTCGAACAGCCGCACACTGTTCGACTGTTCGAATGGGTTTTGAAGCCCATTATAGTCTATGGGGGGGAAATGCTCGTTTCAGGGGTACGCAACATTCGATCAAATTTTACTTACCAAGTCCATGAGTGAGGGTCGGGCTGGATTCTTCTCCCTGCGTCCTCTTCCGGCTCTTCATTCACTCTGCAAGGCGTCGGGCCTGGGCAGAGCCGACTGTGCATGCCCGCACTACAAGCGGACATGCGCAGTCAGCTCTGCCCAGGCCTGATGCCTGGCAGAGTGAATTCAGAGCTGGAAGAGGACGCGGGACGCTGCGCAGAGAGAAGACTTCTAAAGGTAAGAGAAGAACCAGCGTTGATTGGCAATGTATAGCATTCTGCCAATCAATGCTGGTTCTGCATCAAACTTTTCCATTCGAACAGCTAGTAGTATTCGATCGAGTACGAGTATTTCGAATACCGTAGTATTCGATCGAACACCTACTCGATCGAATACTACTCGCTCATCTCTACTCTACAGCACATAGAAACTCCAAGCCCTGTTCAGATATCATTCCAGGAACACATCGTGCATGGAGACATTCCTAACTATGAGGTAGATACCACAGTGAATCTAGTTTATGGGGTCTTACTGTATAGTAGCATTAGTCAGTTCTTATGCATCCGTCTAATATAAGATAGGTACTTTGACAAAAATACATATCGCTACATGTACATTCAGCCTCATAGCTGTTATTTAAGATTATGGTCTTATTTTTAGATTTTTAGTTTTTTATTGTTTTGTTATTAGCACATTGTGAGGGAGATAATAAAAGAACTTCTCTTATCATCTGTGCGCCTATCATTTTACTGAGTACCTGATTCACGTACATTAGCTCCTAAAGCTGCCCATACACTTCAAATAGCTGTGGTCTGAATGTCCCCATAGCTTAACCCTTCATTCACATCTGCATTCGTTATTCTGTTTGGGGAGTCCGCATGGGGACCCCCTGAATAGAATACCGAACACAATTACAAGCCCTGTGCAGTAAAAGTACATGGACCCCACAGACTATAATGGGGTCCATGTGCTGGCCGCGCACTGCCCGCTTGAATCATGCGGACAGGAAAGTAGATTATGAAGCACTTTCCTGTCCGCATGATCCCTGCAGAGATCTGGCGACAAGCACATGGAACCCATTATAGTTTATGGGGTCCTTGTGCTTTCATTGGCACACCACTTGCAGTTGCATTCGGTATTTCGTTCCTGGGGGGGTCTTCATATGGACTGCCCTGGACGGAATACCAACACAGATGTGAACGCGGGTTACAGCTATTCCTCCTGACTTGCCCAAACACGTGTATGCAGGGCTCATTCAAATCTACATGTGTTCTTGGTAGGGAGAAGGAAATAAGCTACTATCAGATACCTCTGTTGACAAACTACATTTCCCATGTTTCATCTCTCTGCATACCCCCATTCTCCCCTCTGCTCACATGGAGGGGTAGTGAGCTTGCAAAAGAAACTTCACAGTTGAGGTCAATGACCTGATCTAAAATCAGATAAACAGTGCTGAATTTTAACAGGATATATAAGTATTTTCTTTATTGATCCAATTATGGCAATATTTTTTAAAAGACTTGATAACCCCTTTGAAAATTATGCTTTGATTAAAACTATAGTATAAATATAATTAAAAATATAATTATGCTTATACAGCTCCTGTGCATACTGATGTGTCTCCAAGGTTACAGACCTCAAATAATCCCTGAGTCCAATGTGATCCTACAGTCACGTGTCACTGCTCATCTACTATCATTTGTCTCAGTATTGGGCCTAGGGTTTGTTAAGGTTGGTCATTAAAGTACTTACAAACAAATTCATATATCCATAGTAGTGACCATACTGTAAATGTATTATGCAGATAAATACCTGTGCTGGAACTTAATGGGAAAATTCTGTTGTAAAATTAAAAGAAAGAAACATTAATAGAACTTTAAAGACAACCAATTCTCAACATGAATAACTAATTTCTTCATTTAGTTGCATGGTAATTAGAGAAGCATCGCTGAAAAGTACGGACCACTGACGCAATGACTAATTATCAGATCACCATAGCAACAATGAATTGCAGAAAATGTATGCTGGATGTAGTGCTCCATTAAGTAATCATTCTTTATGCGTGAGATGTTCTCCAGATATGAAATAAAAGTGCATTCATATAAAGGTACTCGGAGACATTCACATCAAATGGAAGATTCACTGTATCCAACTGTACGCTTCCAACAATGAATTCAATTATACAACAATTTGGACTCCATGTGCATTGTCTTACAGTATTATTGAGTTTCTGTATTTGAAGATATTATAGCACTGTTATTGGAATAATATGTTATGTATGAGCTACATGTGCTTTAAGGCTCATGTATACATCCATGCTGTGTACAAGTCTGTATGTTTGTGCAGGGAGTTGATAACTGCATAGCACCATGTATTGCCTTGTAGCTCTGTCAGGTGCTGTATGTATGAAACAATGCTTTAGGAGAATCCAGTATAAGATCACTATGTCTCTCAGAATATATTCTACCATATTCCATTCACTAACCGTAAAGTTAATTTGGGCTAATAAATACCCAAATATAAATAGCATAAGATCATAGGAAAATATTGTTTTCCATTTTTAAAATTGACTATATGACCGCCATCTTGTAACAACGGGAAATAACGCTCTACTATTTTCCCAAGCGATTCCACGCACTTCTACAAAAATTATTTCTTCCGAACTCAAACAACATTACACACGGAATGAATTTACCTCTTCAATAGAGATGAGCGAGCAGTGTTCGATCGAGTAGGTGTTCGATCGAATACTACGGTATTCGAAATACTCGTACTCGATCGAACACTACTAGCTGTTCAAAGTTTAAGGTTCGATGCAGAACCAGCATTGATTGGCAGAATGCTATACATTCTGCCAATCAACGCTGGTTCTTCTCTTACCTTTAGAAGTCTTCTCCCGGCGCAGCGCCCCTGCGGCGTCTTCCGGCTGGAATTCACTCTGCCTAGGCATCCGGCCTAGGCAGAGCCGACTGCACATGCGCGGGCATGCCCTCGCATGCGCAGTCGACTCTGCTCAGGCGTCGGGCCCCGATGCCTAGGCAGAGTGAATTCCAGCCGGAAGACGCCGCGGGGGCGCTGCGTCGGGAGAAGACTTCAAGGAGAATCCAGCCCCTCTGTCACTCGTGGACTTGGTAAGTATAATTTTATCGAATTTTGCATACCCCTGAAACGAGCATTTCCCCCCGATAGACTATAATGGGGTTCAAAATCCGTTCGAACAGTCGAACAGTGTGCGGCTGTTCGAATCGGATTTTGAACCTCAGACATTTTAGTGTTCGCTCATCTCTACTCTTCAACACTACTATACCACCTATTAAAAAATAAAAACTGTTTTGGAGGACATAGACTTATACATTTGGATAATAGTGGGAATCACACACATTTAGCAGAATAAGCTCGGGTTCGGACGGGGTTTTTTGGTCCGGAATTTGACGCGGAGGCCACTTCAGATTCCGGACCAAAAAACGGGTAGTTGTGTACTCTGCTCTGAATTAGGCCCAAATAAATAGGCCTAGTCAGGAGGGAGTGTCTTCAGGCAGACGTCTGGCGGCGGAATTCGCCGGAAGAAAGAGCATGCTGCTTATTTTTTCTGCAAGCGGGAACAAACCGCTCATGAAAAAAGATTTGATTTAAATGGGAAGCGTTTTTTTGGTCAGGATTTTGACAAGGACTCCACGTCGAAATCCTAACCAAAAATCCCTGTCTGAACTCAGCCTAAGGCCTAAATCACACATGAGAAACAGCCATCACTCTGCCATTTTGAGAACACATTGCTTTCAATGTGTCTATTCACATATCAGTTTTTATGACTGACTATTTCTCATAGTAAGAAAAACAGTGGAACCGCACACTCAGGATATGGTGTGGTGCTAGCAGAAATAGGGTCCTCCGACCCCACAATCAAGTTAAAAATGCTGCTGCACGCACTTGTTTTTGAAGGGATGCAATTATTTATTCAAGAAACAAAAAAAAAATGCTATAGTTGTAGCTTCATGGACACAGAGATAATTGGCATGTGTAAAGAAAGATTACTAGATCAGAAGATAACGTTTCGGTCATACGAACTTCATCAGAAATGATCTAGTGTGAGGCAGGCCGGGAAATGATCTCCATAGTGTGTGTTTAACATTTGATAAAATGAATCGGTGGGATGGTTCAAAAAAGATAGACCAATGAAATCCGTCCATTTTTTTTAAAGCTAATGCAAAACAGTTGAAATTTGGCCATCAAAAACAGAAAAATGGAACGTATGAAAAACATCTGTTACAACGGACATGTAGGCCTGCTTTTAATGGCCGTCAGATGTGCCATAAATGTCATTGTCATGTGGATAAGGCCTAACTCTCAGGCTTATTTTATTAATTTATTTTACTAAAAGAAGAATTTTATCATTTTTTTTAGCAACAAACCCCCATTAACAGACGTAAAGTTTTTGATTCTGCAAAATGAAATACGAAGAAATATAAAACTGATAACCAATTAAAAAAGGAAAGAACAATCAATTCTCCACAGAGGAACAGAAATTGGCCTATAAATATTACATCATAAGTACCTTTCATTCTCATTATTATAACATGTACTTTAAAATTTTATTTCAAGGGCACAACACACCTTCTAATCTTTCATAAATGTTCTCAAATGTGTCTTGTATGTGTTGGAGAGGTCATGGGCCGGAGCTCTTTTATGGTTTTTTTTTATTTTTAGGAAAGTCCAAAGCAAGTTCCATTTTGGCAAATTATCAAAAGCCTGCTCACTATCACATTTGAGCTATGTCTACTAAGACTTGGTAGAAACACTATAAACACTATGCTGGCCTGGCATGAACTTTGCCATATACTAATTGCCGCTACTGCCTCAATAGCCCAACACTGGAAGTCAGATGTAACAGTTTCCAATTAATGTAATAAAAAAAAAAAAAAAAAAAAAGAACTACATATATGAATGTGTGTCCGCCCACTATCAACACTTCTCTACTAAATTGGAGTTGGCCAAGCTTCAGTTTGGCTACAATATCCTTTAATACAATGTGGCTTTTTGTTTGTTCTATATCTATTATGGATGTAACTGAATGCATACATTGTGTACCCTTATGTAGAGATCTAAAAATCATTGAAACATTAGATCTCCATAATTGTCATGAAAGGAGGTCAGTTTTTTTTGTGGGAAAACCACTGAGGCCTACATTGCGGAAAATCAGTTGTTGTTTTTTTTAAGTTTTTTGTGTTTTTTTGAGCCAAAGACAGTAGTAGATTGAGCAGAAGGTAGACATATACGAACTTCCTATATATTATATATTCCTTTAGTAGCCATTCTTGGCTTTGGCTTAAAAGAAGCAACAGAGTTTGTAACAAAAGTGACTGCATTTGTGCAAGTTGGGGCCTGAGCCTTCCGGAAACAGCTTTTTTTGTTGCAGATTTTGCTGCAGTTTTTTGAGCCAAAGCCGAGAATGGCTACAAAAGTAATGGGAGATATATAGGAAATTCTTATACTTCTCCCTTCTGCTCATTCCACTCCTGGCTTTGGCTCAAACAAAAACAAAAAAACAACACAAAAAAATCTGCAACAAAAAAAGCTGCGTTTCCGCAATGTGGGGCTTTAGCCTGAGTTGCCCATAAGCTTGTAACAACTATCTTCCTCAACTTACCCATAATGATCAGATAGGTTGTGCTATGCATATTTACATCCATATGGAGAATGGTATAAGGCTCTGCCAGAGATTGAGGAAATCCTGATGTCCCAGATAACAAAGAATGGGACATGTTACATTTCAGAGTGCCAAGTTCTAGCTAGCCTCAAAAGCAGATATCTGGCTGTCACCATACATATTACATTATCATTGAATTCCATGAACATTTGTCTAGTATATACTTCCAGCTTTACAATAATATAGCATGGATGACAAAAGAATGATATCATTCCCTTTTGCGATGAATCATAAGAAGGCCAAATGTTCCTAAAGAAACTAAATAATCCCTCCGGACTCCATATGTATCCAGAATAAACACTGTTTTTATCTATTCCCATTACCCCCTTCTCCATTGTTGGTGCCAAGACCTATCAATAAAAACTACACAATCAACACAAATGGCAATAGTAAAACAAAAATGTAAAAAAATATGGTAAATGAACTGAAAACTATTTCTTTATTTTGAGTTGTAAGCCTTGGCAACCAGTGTGGAGAGAATTAATTTTGTATGCTATAACTGTAAGTCATTCAATGTGTGGCTCATTCCAGCCCGCATTTCATCCAACCCATACTCACAAGCTAAATTGCTTTTGGAAGTGAGACGGGAGCTTTCCTGTTCCCTTGGCAGTGGTTGCTGGAGTTTGGATTGGTTGACGGTATGGCAGTGATGCTATTAAATACACAGCAAGTTGTAATGATAATAGCCCAACATAAGCTAGTTTGTTTTCAATTTAGAAAATTGATATTTCATTTGTTTAAAAACAAATACATTGAGGATACTGGTTAAACAAGATACTGGTAAATCCACGAAAAAGAGGATCAATGGAAAGAGTGTTATGGAAGCTAGGGTGGGAGTGGGCTAGGTGGTAGGAGTAATTATATACATGATTATATAACTATACAACTGGGTGGGGCTGTGAGATTGTATAAATATAATTAGAGGGGTTTTCTGGCTCCATATGAATTTTTAATACTGATTAACTAACCATAGGGTAGGTCATCAGTATGTTATCTGTGGGAGGCTGAGATCTGAACTAGAGATGAGCGAGTACTGTTCGGATCAGCCGATCTGAACAGCACGCTCGCATAGAAATGAATGGACGTAGCCGGCATGCGGGGGGGGGTTAAGCGGCCGGCCACCGTCAAAACGGAAGTACCAGGTGCATCCATTCATTTCTATGGAGCGTGCTGTTCGGATCGGCTGATCCGAACAGTACTCGCTCATCTCTAATCTGAACCTGTACAGGTCTGCCTCCAATATCCATTGGATGGAGAGCATGTGCAGGCTGTTCCTATTCAAGAAATAGGAATGGTGCTGCAATTCCCTGGAACCGCTAATATACAGTGGGTAGGGCTTCCCAAATAGGAGCAGTCTACTGCAGCTTCTGGTCATCCATATGAATAATCAATTTTGGCCAGAAACCCCTTTAACACCTTCATGATGACAGAGATGTGTTAGCCAATGAAAAAATTGCATTCTCTATTAATTCTTTGGGATTTTATAGGCAACTGATCCTAGTGTTCCTGCTACAGAATCCTTGCAGTCATTAACAACCAGTACAACCAGTGAAACCAAATATATTTCCTGCAAAAATGCCATAAATAGAAATAACCATCGTAGCAGAGAACTATTCCAGCTATAAAGTCAGTGTAGAAGTATAAGGGGTTTGATAAACTCATGATCAAAACATAATAGGTCCTGAAAGCGGATTCTATCTGAGTAGTACAATAGCATACCTACAATGGCTGTCTTGCAAAATGGTAGCCAAGGGACATTCACCTATTGGACATTTATGGCATATCCTACATAAATCCCACAAATGTCTAGAATGGAATTACCTCTGTTATAACCTAGTGATTGCTCATAGATTGCCACCTAGAACATCGATTATAGCCCAGATTTCTCAGATTTACTGTACAAAAAAGCTGAAAAGATTATAAAAATTGACAGACAAGAACATCTATATATATGTCATTTGTTTTGACATAACTTCTGCTTTGGCTGTGTTTGCCTTAGGCCTGTTTCACATCTTCGTTCGGGCCATTCTGTTCAACTATCCACATGAAATATGCAGAGAGAAAAGTCCTGCAAGCAGCACTTTTCTCTGCATTTTTTGTGCAGAAACCGAGTGGAAACCACACAGACCCCATTATAGTCTATGGAAACCTGAACGCAGATGTGAACCGAGCCTTAGAGAGCAAGAAATTATGTAGATAGCTTCTGGGAACCATGAGAAGGTTTTAACTATGTTTAACCCCTTCCCGCTGCAGGCATTTTTCAATTTTCGTTTTCCATTTTTAACTCCCCAATTTCCAAACCCCATAACTTTTTTATTTTTCCAGTCTCAGACCCATATGGGGTTTTAATGTTTGCGAGACAATTTTTTTCTTCATGATGCTACCATTAATTATTCTGTACAATGTACTGGGAAGCTGGAAAAAATTCAGAATGGGGTGGATTTGAAGAAAAACTGCATTAGTGCGACTTTCTTATGGGGTTTGTTTTTACGGACTTCACTGTGCAGACAAAATAATAACACATGTATTCTATGTCTCTGTACTATTCCAAGGAAACCAAATTTATACGGTTTGATTTACATTTTAATCCCTTAACAAAATAAATAAATTGTGTTAAAAAATTTTTTTTCTAAAGTTGCCATATTCTGACACCTTTAACTTTTTTATAGATCTGTGTATGGGGGACCGGGTACACTTTTTAGTTATAACATTTTGGGGAATTGCTATTGCTTTGATCACTTTTTACTCAAATTTTTATCAGAGGCGAAACAGTGAAAAAAATGGCAGTTTGGTGCTTTTGATTTTTTTTTCCTGCTACAGCGTTTACCGTATGGGAATACTGAGAACAAATAGAATGACAGGCCTGGGAGCCTTCACGAGATTCCCGGCTGTCATAGGAATGTGATGCCGGCCCCGGAGCTTGCTCCAAGTGCCAGCGATCACTGGGAAAATGACAGCGCCCATGCGTTGCTGGTAAAAGGGTGCCTTGGTCAGCTTTGACTGAGGCACCAGAAGGGTTAATGCCCGTGATCGGTGTGGGAACCCATCACAGGTATTAGTGCCAGGTGTCTGCTGTATAAAACAGCAGACACCCAGTAGCTGTTCAGCTCCTGAGCGGCTGCCATCTTTAAACACCTGGCATCCACCATACTAGTACGGCGGCAGATGTCGGGAAGGAATTAAGCCAATTTAAGGTGTGGTTTGTACTGAACTTATTTGACCCAAAACAAATCTGGGACCCAAGCCACCTGAACCCAAAACAAAATGAATCTTGAAAGGTTCAGCCTAAAGATAAAGCTAAAAAGAGATAAATAATAAGAGATTGAAATGTGCTTCAAGTTTTCACTTGTTTTCTTATACAACAACAGGCATCAAAGAACAGTATTGTATTGCCATCTGTAATGATCCCAAATTTTAGGATAAAAATATGTAGTTTGGGCAATGTTTTCAAAAAATTTAAAAAAACTAAACACTACACACTACCATTACTATACAAATGGTTGCCCAGACTCCAGAGCTCCTTTTACTGCTCTTGCTGACAAAAATTACACAATGTGCGGAAGCTTCCATTTATACCTGACAAGGCATCTGGTGAAAAAAAAAGAAAAATGTGACAAGTACTATAGCTGTAAGGGCCCATTCACACGAAGTTAACGTGCTTGTATTTTGGCAAAATACACGTGTAAAAATAAGACTCCCATTCAATGACTTTCTTTACACATGTAAAAAAACACGTCAAAATACACGTGTAAAATGTCATTGAAGTCAATGGGAGTCTTATTTTTACACATGCATTTTTTACACGTGTATTTTGGCAAAATAGACAGGCGTTTACTCCGTGTGAACAGGCCCTAAGGCCCACAATTTGAGACCAGAACAAACAACAAGAAAATAAGTTGATTTACAACATTTTAATTCACACTGTGAAAAATCCTTATCCTTAACCATAAGTTCTAAAGATAAAAAAAATGACTTCCTTTAGAATTTTGATGATATACATATTTGTTAATCTTTTCCAGACATTGCTCTATGAATGTATTTTCCGAGCAAATCCAGATTGTAGCAACCAGAAGTGTTGACAAAGCTACCTTTCATATAGTTGGATTCTTTATGTTATGATCTAAAGGGTCATTCAGCACAGAGGAATTATCTGCCCCCCCTCCCTCCCACAAAAAAAAATTGGCCTTTTCCATTCTCGCTCTGGCTGTTGAAATCTCAGGCATGCGCAGGGTGCAGTACCGCATGTCCAAGCGCCATATTGGTGTAGTTCGGTATAGAACTGAGCATACTCAGTATGCTCAGTTCTATAGCGAACTACACCAAAATGGCATTCATACATGCTTACTACTTCTCTGAATGGAGTGGTACAGCACATGCTTGAGATTTCAACAGCCAGAGCAAGGATGGAGAAGACATGGGCGGTACAGGATGTCAGGAGGAGGAGGGCATACGGAGCACATGCATTGGATGGGCATTTTCAGAAGTATGATGCGAGGGGTGCTCGGAGGCCCTGGGGAATGCCCAAAGTACTCCGTGGGGCTGATTTACATATACTACTTTTTCATTTTTAAAAGAAACCATGAGGTCAGTTGCAGTAGTAGAGGCAGCACCTGAATAGCCTTTTTAAATGCATGTATTCAGGCATATGTTTAGCTAAAAATGCATTTTACGAATGATAGAATTCCTTGTATTGAGATTTGCTTCACTGTTTTTGTATTTGCCCAATTTCATAATATCCTTGATAACCTACTGACATGTAAGTCAGAGCGCCAAGGGTCTGGTTTCATGAGCAGTAAAAGAAGTCAATTATTTTTGAGGTCAGGCGTTCCTTAACTAACTCATTTCATAAGATATATGTTTCTGATACAGTGCCCTTAATCCACTACCTAGAGTCAGAGTTATACAATAAAGTCTGTTAGATTAGGCTAAATTCTGTTTGTCTACAACTACCACAAGAGGGAGCTTAGGAGTTTCATGCATAAGGCTTTAGTATGGCATTCAATGCTAAGGGCTCGTTCACATCTGCGCCCAGTCTCTGTTCATACAGGTTTCCGTTTCCTGCACAAAACAGAGCAGGAGACGGAAACCTGCAAGACTCTTTCAAACCCATTCATTTGAAACCGTTTTTTTTAAACCGGACACAGAGTCGGACATGCAGTACTCTGTGTCCGGTTTAAAAAAAACGGTTTCGCGGCGGAGAGCATAAAACGGTCACCGGCGCTCATGGCCGGACCCGGTCTGACAGGTTTCAGTTTTCTGCATGCAGAAGACGGAAACCTGAAAACGGAGTCCGGGTGCTGGTGTGAACCCAGCGTAAGTCGTGTTTTTTTTAAACTCGTTTTATTGAAGAAGATATAACAAAATAAACAATACAATCAGGAGACTGCATACATAATACAAAATTAAGGAAAAGAAAAGGGTTCCAAACAAACAAACAAAGATCTGCCACAGCGCCACCCCAAGCCAGGCCCGACCCCTCGCACAAAAGAAGTGAAACAGGAAGGAAGCGCCTCGGCTTCGGCAGCTCCATAAGAAAACGCAACACAAGGGCCCTATAGCTCCATTCAACAAGTCTCCCACTCAGGACTCAAAGGCCCCCAATGCTGAGCGCATCAAGGGGGCAGAATACTGGGTAAGAGGAGAGTCGCACCACGCTCCCCAAACCTTGACAGATTTCTGAGGGCAGCCCTGACCTTTATATATAATCTGGTTGAACGGGAGGATCAAATTAACCAATTTCCTCCATTTGGAAACAGACGGGGATCGTGAGGCCATCCACCGCAGGGCGATGGCTTTCCTGGCGTAAAATAAACACTCCCGAAGGAAAATCCGAGTATGATGCAGCCATACGTCCTCATCCAGTACACTGAATAAGCAAACTTCAGGAGAAAACGGGACAGGGCAATTTAGGACAGCTGTCAGGAGATCTACCACCTCCCTCCAGAAGTCATGTATAACCGGGCAACTCCATATCATGTGCCAAAAATCTACCCGAGGATGTGGGCACCGAAGACAATTCGGGCTCAACAGCTTACCCATCTTATGAAGACGGGCTGGGGTCAAGTAGCATTGATGCAGAATAATGATTTGGATCAGCTTGTTATTGGCCGAGGGTGAAACATACAGGGGGGATTCCAAATGTCCTGGAATGTCTCATCCGTCAGCTCGGGAATATTGGTGCGCCAGCGTGTCAGAGCCGGGGCCTCAGATATGGACACCTTTGCATGTGATTAAATGATCATAGAGAGCCGAAATAAGGCCCCCAGGACGCGTAAGTCATGTTTAGTAAGCTGTTAATATACTTGAAATGGTGGTTGAAGGTAGTCAGACTTTTACCACTAGAGTTATGATTCCTTTAAACATATATAGTATGAAATGTAAAGGGTTTCCCAACGTCCAACATGTAATTGCTATACATAGGATAAGTGATAAGTGTCCGACAGCTGGGAAAGTTGTCATCCATGTCATTACCACTCCATTCACAGTGTTGTGACTACTGGCAGTGCTAGCAGTAGGACAAACCGTGATCAGTTATATTCTATTCTGAAGAAAAGAATAAGGCTTGTAAGTGAAAAAGAAATCCTTTAGGTTGAGGCCACACATTGTAGAAATGCAGCTTTTTTGTTGTTGCAGATTTTGCTACGTTTTTATCAGCTAAAACCAAGAATGGCTAAATAAGGAATGGGAAATATATATATTCTTCTGCTTCTACTTTCTTCTCAATTCACTCCTGGCCTTTGCTCAATAAACTGCAGCAAAATATGCAACAAATATTGGCTACATTTATACAACGTGGAGCCTCAGCCTTAGACTAAGGACCCAAATAGTGTTTTTCCCACAGTGCTTTTCACAGAAAGTCTGCAGAATTGAGCAAAATTTTGGTGTTTATGCTACATGAGGGCCCCAGCCTTAATCGTAGAATTATAAAGTTATTTGAAGATGAAGATGATGCCTTTCAGCACACCCAGGTCTGTAGCAGAGACAGGTGCTGTAATGTTTACATGATGTTTTTTCCTTCTTGTCTATGCAATGTGGGCTCACTGCTATGTACTATGCAAAATATGCTTTAGACAATTCAGTGGTGCCTTTCCATTATGTGCAATGCCTGTAATACACGTGGCCTAGCTTCATCCCACCGTCTTCACATACATAGACAGACAGTCCTGACTATATAAGCATTGTTACATGATTTGCTGTCTCATTATAAGGCACATGATACAATTGCAGGCTTAGCTATAACAATGTTAGTCTTTACAAGGCTGCAGCACCCAATGAGGTTCTGATTTGCAGGCTCAATTGCATGGGAATTGGCTGAGGCTGCTAGTGGTGTTGTGAAGAAAAAAAAAAATAAAAAGACACATTAGCGTCGCCTTCTCCCAGGGAGCTGCAGCTGCTGCTCCTCCTCCAGCATCACCATTCACTGGCTGGACTATTACACAGACTTCTTGCTTCTCCATACAAGCCTTATACATCGCTTGCTGTAATCAAAGGAGCTCAGGCCAGTTCAGGAGGAAGCTGTATCTATAGCAGCTCCCCGCTCAGCTCCATTCACCTCATTCCATGCAGGATTAGCCAGGCATTGGCTTCATTATTGGTTTACATTGGCAGCAGGTAAGAGTATGTATCAATGTTCACTGTACAAGCAGAGGTTGTAGACTTGCCCTCGTTGCTTATGTTATAATGCAGGCAATGCTTTCAGCACCTGTCGCTGTCCACTGCTGCTTATTCATATAGGAAGATCATGCAGAGCTAGACTAGGCTCTGCTAACTCTGCTTGTACTCTCCTATGTAATTCTGTTCAGTGGGTCTCCAATACCAAGTCACATACTTGCTGTTGCATGCAAAGGGATATATATATATATATATATATATATATATATATATATATATATATATATATATATATATATACAGTGCCAGTGACTTGTATACCATTTAACTGTTGTAACTACTTATTTATTATCCATTAATATTATTATGAATACAATGTACTGAAAGGACAGCAGCGGTATGAATATGTGTATATATATGTGTATGTATGTATATATATATATATATATATATATATATATATATATATATATATATTTTGCTCTTGTGCACTAAGCTGTAGTAAGTCTATAAGGCTAGAGAGGAGAGTCGCTTCGTAGGGATCTTTGCTCTGCAGTATGATGCCACCAAATTCACTATGTAGATTATTTGCAGCCTCTGTTTCTTTTTGTGTCTGGATTCCATGACCATAATAGGCACCATGCTATTCCACTACCAAGTATTTGGAGGTTTGGCCCAGGCAATGAAGCATCTGAACTGGAATGCAGGGGAGTAAATAATTGTGAACATCCTCTACAGTCCAATTATTGCAGAACCTGTGAGGTTGGGTTACCATGCTGCAGGCATGCATTGCTCTGGATGATTCTGCCCTATGGCAGTCATTGCATAATGTCAGGAGTTGCCCCAAAAGGATTGTATTGCTGTAAGGCAGAGCGAAATTCAGAGGCGTTTGTGACTGTAATGTTAAGCACGCAATAAAGTTGCTGTTCCCAAAGGTATCTCAATCAATGTGACTAGTGATGCTGCCTGTTGTATTCTAGTGGAGGTATGTCTGTCTTATAATCACATATGGTTTATATAGAGGTTTTGCCAATTCATACAGTAGTACATTATATAACCAATATATCTATAAGTAATACATGCACAGAACCTGTACAGATTTATCTGCCTGGCTGAGGACCCACAACTCACCACTTAATGAATTTTTCCTACTGCTTTATGGCTGTAAGGAGCAGCCTGTGCATTGCATGAAGAGCTGTAAATGAATGTATTCCACATTTATTTCCATCAATCACAAAGCTATTTAACATACAAACATGTAAGTGGTGACTCCAGCTACTAAGCCAGCAAGCCCTTAGCAAGCTTCATGAAGTTGACTTTGAGCTGATACCGACTGTAAACAGAGTGTGGCACTGGAGATCCCTGGCTGATCCAAACCATTAGTACTGAGGCTTCTTCAAGTAACCAGCAGTGGTCTGGAGTTAGTCACACAGTGAATAGAGATCTAATTACGGATGAGGGGTCTTTTTTAAGGTCACATGACTCCTAACACTGGACCTAAATCCCGTACAAACTCAGCACGACCATTCTGTAAGGGTCTATGATATATACAGATCTGTATTAATATTTTATGAAATATCGAGACATCCAGAAGTATTGCATTGGATGAAAGTGTATTGGTTTGTGATAAGTCGTGACTCTATTTATCTTCCTCTCTGTCTGTTTCATCTATCCATCCATCTATCTATCTATCTATCTATCTATCTATCTATCTATCTATCTATCTGATATAATGCTTGATCTTAGTAGTTGCACACATTGTTAGGAAGCTTTTGGCATTTTTGTCTTGTAGCTGCATTGGTTAGGACACTGACCCAAGGTCACACACTGCAGGTCTGGGGGAAATTGTATCTTCACTTAAGTGGTGCAGGGACTGAATTTTTATTTTCAAAGCCTGGTAATTTTAGATAATCTAGCTATCGCCATTGTTTCCTAGAAATAATGCTTTACACTATTGGAAAGCCGATATTTTATTTTAATAAAGCTCTGTCTTCTTAAATATAGATATTTCAGTAATATTTCACATATTTATGATACTATACTAGCAAAGTGCCATGGTATAATAATCTTATATAGGGTAAACCATAGATGTATAGTTAATGTTTCTATATGCCTATAGACACTTTAAGAAGACCTTAAGGTGGGCAGTATTGTATCAAACTTTTTCTTAAGTCCCTTGTCTCATATTTCTTCAGTGTGCCAAATAACTTGATTATTAAATAGTACAGGGAAAATGATTCTGAACCTCTATTAAAGTGTATGGATATGGAAACACCATTTATAGGATAAAAGTCCTGTTCAGAAAATGAATTGTCATTTGTCTCCAGTGGGCTGACAATCTAATATTGCGACCTTGCTCACACCAGACATTTCTGGGAAAATTCCATAGGAAACCAAGAATATATTCTTGGATTACTGGAGGAAACTGATGTATCCAAAAATAACAGACCCAAATAGAGGCAAAAACATCAATGATTGGTTGTATTCAGTAGTTGTATATGCATTAGTTTCGTCAGGAGTTTACTCAGAGATGGAGGAATTTGTTAATATTCTCATAGCATGCATAGATGTAGAAGTTGGCACATATAGAACAAATTGTGCCATATTTAACAAACAAATACAGCTTGTCTTATTATAAGTAATAATAGATAGGGAAATAGGGAAATTAGCAAATTTGCCTCCTTACGTATTGTTATTTATAGTAGCAGAGCTGACATTTGTTCTTATTGCTCCACCAGTGCACTTTCCTATAACACACTATCTCAAATTAGGTGGTAAACTTATAATTTTATATCATTCATTTAAAATGATAGCTACGCTAGTCAATAGGATTAACTTATAATTAGACAATTGCATAATAAAGTTGTGCACACCACGTACGCAATTTGCAATAGAATTCTATCACATGTTTCGTACAACCCCCAACTACTTAAAGTAAACTACATGTGTCGTACCAGTTTGGATAGATATTTGTATATACTGCTTTGGTTCTTTTTAACAGCTTTTATAATTATAATGATCTATCAATTTGTACTGTATGTGTGTACGGAGTGTGCAATGAAAGGGCGAGATTATATATCATCCATCATACGGCATTCTGTGCCCACAGACTCATGGGGAGATCAGAGTGAGTTTTGTGCTCATAATTGCTTTAGTGCAGTCAAGTATAATATGCACGGACATGCCTGTCCATCAAATCTGTGATGCTAATGTGGCTGTAATGAATTGCTTGCTAAAGACTAGTTGAAATGTAAATGTGAGGACCATTATAGTACGGAAATCTATTAATAGAAATTCAGAGCAGTTTTGTCATTCACAGTTACGGTGCTCAATGGAGACCTTAGCATGGTTCTGGTTTTGTTGGCCTCTTTTAAACTCCATAATGTCCATAATGCTTTCTAATGCATGAGGTCAAAGAGAGCTTGTTCTGTTTAATATATACCTTTTATTATTTTAAATGTAGAATAAAATACCGTATACTGACTGCCAGATTGGAGTCGGGAAGGAATTTTTTCCCCTGAAATGGGGCAATTGGCATGAGCCTCATGGTTTTTTTTTTTTGCCTTTCCCTGGATCAACACTGTAGGGGATTGTAGGGTTATAGTTTGGACTTGATGGACTGATTTTTTCATCCAACCTCATCTACTATGTAACTATATATATATATACAGCTGTATATATATATATATATATATATATATATATATATATATATATGCAGTAATGATGGAATGTCACACTTCAGTTGTCCCAAAATGTTTGATTTTTATTCAACACTCGTGTAGTCAGTAAAGACAGAGTTAAACGTTTTTCGGTATGTAGAAATGCCTTCATCAGACTCTACATTTAAGAAAAAGGTGAAAATTACAATCAGTGAATGGTACAGTCCACAATATTTACAAAATATTTACATAAAAGCAAGGTTATAGCATTGCAGGTGATACAATTCTGGACTTCCAATTATTCAGGATGGACGGAGAAGCAACACAGCAGATGATACAATATGAAAAAGAGGTAATGTATTAGAGAGGTATCCATAAAGAATCTTGACAGGTTAAGGTTTATATCCAGGTGAGATGATCAAAATCACTATATAAGATCACTATATATACTCCTAGATAAATACAAAACAGTAAGGAGATTGTATTTATATCTTAATGGAAGCTGATAGTAGCACGAAGGGAATATCCCTGTATGTTCAAGAGAAAATACTGGAAATCTAGGGTTGGGACCCTACGTTCACACCAACTGTAATCTCTATTTGCAACCCTCTATCGTATATGTATATATAGATCCTGGTTCACTGCTTATTCAGTATGGACCCTTTCATTCTGTTTCTATTGTTTACTATTTCTATGTATAATGTGAAATATGGTCTCTGACCATATAGGCGGAGGATAGTGTATGGTAGTTTCAACTAGAAGAAACTGCAAACTAAAATAGCACTGCAATAAAAATTAGAAACTATTAGATCTATTTTAGGCCTTGTATATTCTTGTCATTCAGTGTTCAGTGCCTAAGGCCACACATGCCTGCCTGAAGTAAGATCGAAGATGTCTTATTAGATTATTGGCAATCCCAGTGTTAGTAGTGATGTCCTTGTTGCACACTACACCATTTAATGTGTGTTTCACAACTTTGTGACTTTGTAGTAAGTAAATCTACTACTGTACAGAAATAGGTGGCAGTAAACATACTGTATATACGGTACATTGAAGATAGCATTTTTTTCAACTTCTCATGGTCTCATAATATTACCTTTCTTTCCATGTCTCTCAGTAAATATCAGTGTGGTCTTATGGCTCTGTCTGTATCTGCTCCAATATTATTCTATAGGCCTCTGTTGTATAATTTTTTTTTTATACAGTAGTACATGGAAATTTTCTTTCTCATGGATTGCATCCTCCAATGTATTCTGTATTACCTATAAGGTAGAAATTGTCAGAAGACTGTGAGATGGTTAAGTAAGTGGTTGAATGGCTCTAGTTATGCGTATTGGTTGCCTTGAATAGGCTGTTCATTGACAAAACCAGATTAGTGAATCCTCAATGAATTATCCGCAGCCTCATTGTGCCTGTGGGGTCTGTACTATAATCAGCAATGAGTGCCTTCTGTGTTTGGAGTGTGGTACCTGTATCCAATGTGCAATGGTATAATACTGCATATGAACTTATTATTTTCTATTTTACACAAGTACTTTCCTAAGTGTAAATCCTGCTGTATCCTGAAATGTGTACAATTCCAGGATGTCATGTTTGACTTTTAACTTCAAACTTACTTTATTACTTGCTGTTTTGGTTTTACATATTATTCACTAACATTAAATATTACACTTGGTTTTATAATAAATGTAGATGTCCATACATCTGGCATCGAAATGTAGCCTGATGTTGGGAGGTGTAACACAGCAACCCCAACAGAAATTATTACCTTATAGGGCAGAGGTTCCAAAATTTTTTTTCTCATAGACCACTTTCAAAATTTTACTGGTTTCGGTGGACCGCGTTCTGCTACATTTCTACCATATTCCCAAAACTCGTCAAAAAATGTGAAGATTAGATCTAACAATGGAAATTTGCATCATAGCTGAGACCCCAGGGGGTTCACCTGGACCACTTTGGGAATCACTGTTCTAGTGTATGTATTTCACGTTTACCAGTCTACTGCGTTGGGTTTAGCATTGGGCTTTATAGACTGTTTCCTCTATACATTGTCTATGGAGAAGGGAGGGAGAGGAGGAGGCTGCTGGAAGGGAAAGACATGCTGCTGCTTCTGATAAGTTCTGCTACACTTAGTGTGTGAGATAGATTTTGTGAACTACTATACTCACTCTGTATAGTGGTAGGGTGTTATCATACTGAGGCAATAAATGAGTTACTAGCCAACATCATCCTCCTCCTCTACCCTCATCTCCATTGACTGCTATGTACAAAGCCAAGTATGGATGTGTTCTGAGTAGGGGGAGTGAAGAAAGTGCTTCCAGGCAGGTGATAGCATCTTCTCTACCCGAGAACAAATGTATTTAGTATATTGAAATCCAAAAAGGCCAATCTCTTCTTTCCTCATTACATTTGCTATCAAAGGATAGTCAGAAGGCCCCTATACACATTGGATCATTGACTAGTCCTACTGAAATTAGTTCCAAAGATATACGCTTAAGGTATATGGGCAGCTTATGATGGCACTATAACCTTCATTAAACTAGTATTTTTACTGATAGACTATTGACGTAACCTACTATAAAAAGCTAAGAAAGTAAATGTATTTTAGGTAATATGGTTGCAGTTTATTACCCAGTCCTTAAACATCCATTTTGCTTATTTGATAAAAACTAAGGAGTTTCTAAGAGATTTATAGAATGAATGTGTTTTGCCAAACACCTCATCCTTATTCTGCTCCCAATAAAGAAGAGCGAAACAATTATAGAGATCTATTCTCCTATGTGGCAGTGTACAAGAACGCATTACTTTCTTGTTTATTCCCTAAAGGTATAAGGCAACAACATGTGTGTAGGCGGATTTCTAGTGAGTTATCATTTTTAATAGATACATGTGATGGTGTGATCTGCAGTATGGCAAGTGCATTGGCTACTACTGACTGAAGCTCGGAATCTTTGTGTCAAGAATGTTAAAAATCATTCAAAACAATAGTACATTTTGGAAGATGTGTGTTGGGTTTACCGGCCTGTACATTATCTTAGTGAAGGACTATTATTATTATTACTATTATCTATGATGCTAGTCCCTATCTCTACACTGCACTCTGTCCCGTAGTGGTTACATTACAGGACAGTATGGAGCTGAGAGGCAGGAACTCGAAGCATCATAGAAAACTATACTGCTAGAAATCCATTGCTGACAAGCAGTGGCGTAACTAGGAATGGTGGGGCCCCGTGGTGAACTTTTGACCGACACCGACACAGAAGACCTTGACTGACCCGTCCTCCGCATTTCTGCGCACTCTATTATGCTCCTAGTGGCTTTTGCACAAAGTATTATATCCCTCAGTGGCCCCTGCACATAGTATTATGTCCCACTGTGGACACCCATAAACAATTATTATACTCTGGGGTCTGAAAAGACCCCAGAGTATAATAATGGGAGACCCAGGGGGAATAAAAACATAAGAAAACACTGATATTTACTAGAGATGAGCGAACACTAAAATGTTCGAGGTTCGAAATTCGATTCGAACAGCCGCTCACTGTTCGAGTGTTCGAACGGGTTTCGAACCCCATTATAGTCTATGGGGAACATATACTTGTTAAGGGTGAAACCCAAATCCGTGTCTGGAGGGTCACCAAGTCCACTATGACACCCCAGGAAATGTTACCAACACCCTGGAATGACACTGGGACAGCAGGGGAAGCATGTCTGGGAGCATAAAAGTCACTTTATTTCATGGAAATCCCTGTCAGCTTGCGATTTTCGCAAGCTAACTTTTCCCCATAGGAATGCATTGGACAGCGCTGATTGGCCAGAGTACGGAATTCGACCAATCAGCGCTGGCTCTGCTTGAGGAGGCGGAGTCTAAGATCGCTCCACACCAGTCTCCATTCAGGTCCGATCTTAGACTCCGCCTCCTCCGGCAGAGCCAGCGCTGATTGGCCAAAGGCTGGCCAATGCATTCCTATGGGAATGCAGAGACTTAGCAGTGCTGAGCCAGTTCTGCTCAACTACACCGTGTGCTGGTCAGCCCATCTGATATAGCAGAGCCGAGTGTGCACACTCGGCTCTGCTACATCAGATGTAGCAGAGCCGAGGGTGCACTAGAACCCTTATGCACACTCGGCTCTGCTACATCAGATGTAGCAGAGCCGAGGGTGCACTGGAACCCCTGTGCAAACTCAGCTCACGCTAATAGAATGCATTGGCCAGCGCTGATTGGCCAATGCATTCTATTAGCCCGATGAAGTAGAGCTGAATGTGTGTGCTTAGCTGAACTACTCCACCGGCATAGTTGCGCTAAGCACACACATTCAGCTCTACTTCATCGGGCTAATAGAATGCATTGGCCAGAGTACCGAATTCGACCAATCAGCGCTGGCTCTGCTGGAGGAGGCGGAGTCTAAGATTGCTCCACACCAGTCTCCATTCAGGTCCGACCTTAGACTCCGCCTCCTCCGGCAGAGCCAGCGCTGATTGGCCGAAGGCTGGCCAATGCATTCCTATGGGAATGCAGAGACTTAGCAGTGCTGAGCCAGTTCTGCTCAACTACACTGTGTGCCGGTCAGCCCATCTGATATAGCAGAGCCGAGTGTGCATAAGGGTTCTAGTGCACCCTCGGGGGTCTTTGTGGGGCCCGCGGTGTCACTTACCGATACCGGCCCAGCCTGGGGCGGTAAGTAAATAGGGCCTGTTACTGGCTGGAGTAACTCCAGCCGGTAACGGCCTATTAAGAAAAAAAGAAAAAAACTGCAGCGGTAGCCCCCTAATGTCCCGGGCCCTGTGGCAGCCGCTACCACTGCTACCACGGTAGTTACGCCCCTGCTGACAAGACTATAGTCATGAACAGCAGTCTGTAGTCTGCATATGGATTTCTTCATGGATTTATCAGAAAAGAGGACATGTATATTACCAAACTGCTTATGTGACAAGGGAAAGTTATCCCAATTTTTTCTGATCAAAATCCACTAGCGGAATTCGGAATTTGGCAAAGCCCAATAAAGGCAAAACACAGTGGCATTTTCCAAATTCCACTTCTAATTCAGCGCCAAAATTCTCATGGTTTTTAAGAAGCAGAAAAAATTTGCTTTAAATTACTAAAGTAGGAATTTTCTTAACAGATTCAGCGTTAAATTCCTATGTGTGAACACTTCCTAAGAGCTCTAGATGACACTCTGCTACTTATCTATTCTTAGAGATAAGAAAATATTCAAAAATGAGTTTTCGATTTGGATACGTTTAGAATATTGAATTAGGTCTATGTATCATCAGTACGATAAGTTACATAAATGTCTTAAACTGGCCATGCATGTTAGATTAATGTCAGTTGTATCCAGCACTTCCCTGGGAATGGTTTGAGCATCTAATTTCACAAAGAGGAATTCCACCCCAAATCCGCAGTAGATTCTGCCTCCTATTGTTGTCAATAAAAAATAAGCATCCTGCTCGATCCCGCTGTGGATTCTCAGTTGCGGATTCCATGTTTCGAGACTCCCTGCTGATTAGGTACATTCACCCGGGCCTAATCAGCAGCAGAAAACCACGATGGAATGTCGATGACCTACATCGCCATCCTGTTGCGCGTAGACCGCTCCTGAGTATGTTGTGAAAAAATGAAGGGGAATTCCTCTTAATTTTCCACCTTGTGAACTTCCCTTAATATGCCTGAGGGTGTCTTAACCTTCTCCTGATGACAGATATCCAAGATGTCTTTTACTTTTAGGAGAGGTACAGTAAGTCACCAACAGAGGTGTCTGACAGCTGCGTCGTCCTGTCTTTCCAAGTGAGCAGAGTGTGCATTTATATGGGAGGTGAGGAAGGAAAGATGCCAGCTGGATGAGCATGTATATGACTAGTTTTAGCACCCCGAGAGCGGCCATATTTGCATATTTACGTCTTTTAGTGTTATATTATTTATACTGTACATATATACTTATTGTTAGCCCCAGCACCAGTCTCATTACCAGTCTCTCCATTGTTCTGGTAAGGGATAAAGAATCCTGTGTGACTTTGCAGTTTGTTCAGAAAGATCTGCCAGAAGTGACAGCCTGATTGGAAACGCGTTTTATATAAATAGTGCTGTTATTTTTTCTCCCTGAGACAACACGTTGCCATGGCTACCAACAGGATGGTATATTAATTCCAGACATTTTCTTCTAAACAAATTCTTGGTATTTTAGGCTTTATAAAATATATATCAAAATACTGAATTTAATAAAATCGTGTCCAGCTTCATTATTATGCAAATGCACTTAGTGACGTCATATAGTGTACATCTGCTATATATGGCAGCAATTCCTACTGCTTAGCTGCAGCATTAGGTAAACATGGTGAGCCCTTTATAGCTTTTCCCTGCACTTGTATGGAGGGAGGATACATGGCAAAGGTCTTCATTCTTAGGATCAGTGCAGGTAAGTCAATATATAAGATAATGTGAATACACCAGTAAAGGGTTTTTTTTCATCCTCTATCCACAGGATGAGGGATAACTTACAGGTCGGAAGGGACTCAACTGCTTAGAACCCACTGATCAGGAGGATGGGTGATTTTTGTCCATGTTGGTTGAGCAGAACGCGCAGCACTCCATTCAGTGGGAATGTTGGAGACAACCAAATTCCGTTGCTCTATCTATCGGTGGTCCTATTGAAATGAATGGAATGGAGTACGTGCTGCTCTACCATTCAGAATGGGGCAAAAAAATCCCCATTTCTCCTGATTTTTGTGGGTCTGAGTGATTGGATAATCTCTGTGGATGGAGGATAACCTCCTCTGATAGGAAAACCTCTTTGATGTTACTTACTGTCTTAAACTCACATAGGAAACTTACTAGACAAATATTATTAAAGCGGATCTTTATCAAATAAGCAATAAAATTTGTAATATTACATGAATGGAGAAAAATAACCACACATGAATAACATTGTGGAAGGTCAGCACATATAAACAAAGTAGACACAAAATGCAAGGGGTAGGTAGGAAAGTCTAAAGGTACATAGGTGAAGTTCTAAGCATATGTATATAACCTACCAAACCAGCATGCAATAAGGTGCCCAAAAAGACTCTCCAAACCACATAGAATAAATGCACAACTTAACACAGCCAGATACCAACCAACCACAATGTGCGTGCCCTAACGCATGTTTCGCCACCACGGCTTTATCAGGGGTGTGTGTATACACCAGTATATATTTGGGTCAAGGTCCAATCATAATGAAGCATCAGGATCACATGTACTGCACAGGGTTACCGCATCATAAGCCCAGGAACAGGAAATTGGCAAAATGCTGTAAAGATAACCATACATTTATATTGCCGCCATATAATGGATGCTGTGCATGCGCAACAGCATTGCAAGCCCAACACAAGCCCTAGAGAAAGTAAGGACAAACATTGTATATAAGGGTGAACACTATATATTAGTATCAACTGCATTCTTTGCAAGAGGTTACCATCTAAATGGGGAGGACACCAATCCAAAATGTCTCCTCTTTCCAAGGATCAATAATAACAGCATGGTCTGCCTGCATATTATATACCACCTTGATTGGTATACCATGTATTATACTGTAGTATATTCTGAGCAATATACTGCAAATTCCATTAAGTAATACAATTAGGCGTTATATTAAAGATTTGACACTGTATCTAAATACCTATATGTACTGTAGGAAATATTAATGAGCTAATGTTACTGGTAAATGCCTTGTCATCTTCCATTGTAACAGGGATGTGATTTGTGTTAAACTTGAGTAGTTAACTGTTATATTATGTAGAGGTTGTATTGATCTTTATTTGCACAATTGTCATGTAATTACAGTATACATATTTTATGTTCAGTGCACTGTATATATCGTTCAGATGTTAGTAACGCTCCACTGGTTTTCTATATGGAGCCTTAGGCAATCATTACCCACTTAGGCAACAACAAAATGCTAAAATGAATAAGTGCACTATGTAATGTGAAAACATCAGATCTATTTACATGTATTCACTACTCTGATTTATTGGTGGTCAAGTGACATTTTATATCTGTATACATGGACATTGATCTCCGTGTCAATATTATTAAAGCTATCCTTTATTTATTGGATGGATGGTCAGTTTCTAATTGAAAAAAGCAACAGATGAGCCACAATTGCAACCCTACCACCTCAATGGAGGGAGAGATGTCTAATAATCAGAATTGGATAAATACATGTACAGAACCCATGAAATAATATTAAAACTTAACATTTAATGGTACCTCAAGTTAAAAAACTATTTGAAAACATGGAATAATATACACCAATGGCACTAATAAACCACTAGAATAAACACCTCCTTATCCTAACAATAGGTCGTGGTCACTTTTAGGGAAAGAAAAATGGGTCGATTTCACCATATCAGAGGAGGGCATGAGGTATCATGTCAATGTAGCACACTTTCTCTCTTCTGCCCCTCAACATCAACCCTATCACCCCAAAGTGACTCCCGCCCTAACAAGGGCAGTGCCATGCTGCATACAGTCCTATGAAAAAGTTTGGGCACCCCTATTAATCTTAATCATTTTTAGTTCTAAATATTTTGGTATTTGCAACAGCCATTTCAGTTTGATATATCTAATAACTGATGGACACAGTAATATTTCAGGATTGAAATGAGGTTTATTGTACTAACAGAAAATGCGCAATATGCATTAAACCAAAATTTGACCGGTGCAAAAGTATGGGCACCTCAACAGAAAAGTGACATTAATATTTAGTACATCCTCCTTTTGCAAAGATAACAGCCTCTAGTCGCTTCCTGTAGCTTTTAATCAGTTCCTGGATCCTGGATAAAGGTATTTTGGACAAACAATTCAAGTTCAGTTAAGTTAGATGGTCGCCGAGCATGGACAGCCCGCTTCAAATCATCCCACAGATGTTCAATGATATTCAGGTCTGGGGACTGGGATGGCCATTCCAGAACATTGTAATTGTTCCTCTGCATGAATGCCTGAGGATTTGGAGCGGTGTTTTGGATCATTGTCTTGCTGAAATATCCATCCCCGGCGTAACTTCAACTTCGTCACTGATTCTTGAACATTATTCTCAAGAATCTGCTGATACTGAGTGGAATCCATGCGACCCTCAACTTTAACAAGATTCCCGATGCCGGCATTGGCCACACAGCCCCAAAGCATGATGGAACCTCCACCAAATTTTACAGTGGGTAGCATGTGTTTTTCTTGGAATGCTGTTTCTTTTTGGACGCCATGCATAACGCCTTTTTTTATAACCAAACAACTCAATTTTTGTTTCCAAAATGAAGCTGCCTTGTCCAAATGTGCTTTTTCATACCTCAGGCAACTCTATTTGTGGCGTACGTGCAGAAACGGCTTCTTTCTCATCACTCTCCCATACAGCTTCTATTTGTGCAAAGTGCGCTGTATAGTTGACCGATGCACAGTGACACCATCTGCAGCAAGATGATGCTGCAGCTCTTTGGAGGTGGTCTGTGGATTGTCCTTGACTGTTCTCACCATTCTTCTTCTCTGCCTTTCTGATATTTTTCTTGGCCTGCCACTTCTGGGCTTAACAAGAACTGTCCCTGTGGTCTTCCATTTCCTTACTATGTTCCTCACAGTGGAAACTGACAGGTTAAATCTCTGAGACAGCTTTTTGTATCCTTCCCCTGAACAACTATGTTGAACAATCTTTGTTTTCAGATCATTTGAGAGTTGTTTTGAGTAGCCCATGATGCCACTCTTCAGAGGAGATTCAAATAGTAGAACAACTTGCAATTGGCCACCTTAAATACCTTTTCTCATGATTGGATACACCTGGCTATGAAGTTCAAAGCTCACTGAGGTTACAAAACCAATTTTGTGCTTCAGTAAGTCAGTAAAAAGTAGTTAGGAGTATTCAAATCAATAAAATGATAAGGGTGCCCATACTTTTGCACCGGTCAAATTTTGGTTTAATGCATATTGCGCATTTTCTGTTAGTACAATAAACCTCATTTCAATCCTGAAATATTACTGTGTCCATCAGTTATTAGATATATCAAACTGAAATGGCTGTTGCAAACACCAAAATATTTAGAACTAAAAATGATTAAGATTAATAGGGGTGCCCAAACTTTTTCATAGGACTGTATAAAAATCCCATTCTCAACTGAGATATTAACTAGCGATATCTCTAATTCTAATTCTAGTACTTCAATCTTGGCAGAATATGAAAGTTAAGAATCTCAGCTTTCCCATGATACCAGAACCATTTTTACCAAGATTGAAGAACTACCTATAAAATAATTCATTACTGGTTAAAAACTCAGCCAGGAATGTGATTTTCTATGCATCATGAACTGCTACATATTAACTTCAAATTCCCAACTGTGTTTTTAACTAGTGATATTGCTGCAACCCAATGGAGGGAACCGGAGGATGGACGTAGTAGTTGTGATGGTGATGTCACGGGTAGGCAAAAGACACTCAACCAATTCTTCCATGCTAATTCCCAGGCCAGACACTGAGGGGGACCTGCATGATACTTCATGGTGGTGGTAGATTTTCCCCGGGGTGCTTCCAGTTGGAGAGGGGTCCTCTCTTACTGCAAGCTGTGTGCAGGACTGACTTAGGAGGCAGTGGTGCAGTTGAACCAAGATGTAATTTACTATAAGAACTTGTAGCTATATAACTCATGCAGCTTCTTGATGGCAGTTGTTGTTTCCACTCTAATGACTATTCTCATACTTGGGATGAGGGATGCCCAGAATAAGATGGTGGTATGGTGCCTTCTCCATTCCAAATAATATAAGAAGTCTCTGTCTCTCCCACAATGGCTATGGGGTTTGAATTCCATGAAGCCCCAGGGCTCAGATACCTGGAAATAAAAGGATCCTGGCTAATGGGTTCTGTGAACCATGACCCTTCAAAATGGCACTCTTTATCCCTCTATGGGGCGGACATCAATTCTTCCCTGTCTCAGAGCTACATATGGCTGCAGGGCTGGTTGGAAAGTTGTTCCCTCAGGGACTGCAGAGGATGCACAGCGGGTGTCTCTTGGTTGATGGCACACTACTGACTGACCAAACCTAATGGTCCTCTAGAGACTTACAATTTCCACCCCAAACCCAGTGGCCAGTGATTGGACAGGGCTGTCCATGTCCCCTAATATATAAGGGTTGCCAAACAGTGTCAGGAACCATGAACAACATAAATAAATGGAAAGCTACAAACATACACTTAAAAGGGGAAACAACACAACAATCCAAAATTTATTGGCACAAACATAACAAAATAAATGAAAGCAGTATAAGCAGTATGAGTATGAGTGTACAGATTAGAATCTTGCTGGCAATGCTTAATCTAGAGAATTACTAATGGGAACTTTTATAGTCTGTTTTTTATTTAACCCCTTCCTAGCACGGCGGCTGCCGGGTGTTTAACTATGGCGGCCGTCCGGGAGTGTCTACTGTTTTTTAATACACCGACCCAAAGTCAAGTCCATCCATTTTTTTACATAATCTCCCTGCTTTTCAATACAAATTCTCCATCTGTCAACAAGCTATTATATTCATTCATTAATAATTGTTTTATGCTAAACTGCGAGCCACGAATGGAGCATTGTCTTCACCTTTTCATCAGATGTGAATCTTTGTCCTGGTAGGGCTCTGATACATAATCCATTGTCACTCATCTGTCCGACAAAATCAGTTCACATGCACACTCAATGTTGTCATCAGTCAAGGACGAGGTCTCGTTCCTTCTTCAGGGCTGACACTTGTGCAATCTTCCTTGAACTTCTTAATCCATTCACACATACTTCTTTGCGACAAAGCACTTCATCCATACTGTCGACACACCCTCAGGCCAAAAAAAAAATCACTGCACACTGCAAATCACAAGCGGCACAGCTACATTTTCTCACACTGCAGTCATAAATGAAGTGATGTAACATGTACAAACCTTCACATCAGTAACTGGGGAGACAGGGGCTGCATACGGGAAGCACTGATAAGAAAGTCTTCATATAACTGGAGTGCAGTTATTTCTTGTATTTCTCAGATGTGATTGCAAGCATGATCAGAAGAAGAGGAGTTTAATGACTACTGATGAGATTTCTTTTTTGTAAATTTTGTATGATTAGTGTTCCTTTAAAGAAAAACCCTCTAAAAAACAGCGCCTTTCCAAAATAGTTACTGAACATACAAAGATTCGTGGTCCTAACACATATACCGTATCAGTTTGTGATACAATATTGAACAATAAGGGTATCAATGGGGAAAAAAGCCTCCCATTGATTTCAGTGGGTTCCGCGTGGAAAACGGAACCCATTGAAGTCAATGGAAGTGTTTATTTCTGTGCTGATACTTACGCGAGTTATTGTGCCAGAATCAGCGCCACTTTCCTCCGTGTGAAAGGACCCTCAAGTTGGAAAGCTAGTTAGGACACTTCTGTTCATACATAAATATGTACATGTGTATAATTATAGCCCAAGGGTGCTTGCAAGTAATTTTCCTGATCTAAGGATTCACAATACCCAAAAACAGTATAAAAATTTAAAAAACTGATATTTCCAATCATATAATACAATATTTCATTCCCACTTAAAAAAAAATAAAATAAATAAATCCTAGTGTGGGATTGAAATGTTGCAGTATGTCAGGTGGGTAAAGCAATGCTGCAAGATTCTATCTGTCTAATATATATATATATATATATATATATATATATATATATATATATATATATATGTGTGTCTATTGAGAAAGGGAGAGAGAGGAAGACATACAGAGAACGCCTATACAGTGTATATATACATAAATCACGAAAGATGGCAATCACAGTGTGATTTCTTCAAATCCAAGTACTTCACTGAACTCCCAAGTAATATAAATTCAAGGGAATCTATTCAGCCTTGTATGTATGGGAGTGCTGTATATATAAATAACTTCTTTGGGGGTGCCATGCCTATCTCTTGCTTTATAGAAATATTCATTATTTCCTAGTAAATGTACTGATGCACAGAGTTTTTCTGACAACATTTACCATCGTATCTTAACAGGCCTGTACTGCAATATTTATAGTGGGAAGCTGTCAGTCTATGAGCATGGTGAGCATGCACACAGAACATATGAAGAAGTCACCCCATGAAAATCTATGTCAGCTCACTTGTGTGTCAAATGTTGAGTTGTAAACCACTGACAGCGGTATTGTAGTACAGCTATGAAATTAGGATTATTGTTTTTCACAATGATTGTTGACAGTTATTGTTGGCATTACCAATCTCCCTGACAATGGAGATCTTCTTTACAAGCTGCCACAATCATTTGGATGAATTAACAATTGAATGACAGTTTAAATAGAGCCTGGAAAATCGCATGTGTATACAGACCAGTGTTAGCTTAATGGAGCCACAATGATGACACGGAAATGGTCTGTAGATTGCACATCTTATATACTTCATTTTATGTCATGTGAAATGAGAACTGGCTTATTTACCTAGATTCACAGTCAATAGTGTGAACAGGTGCTCACTGCGAGGTAATATGTAAAAAAAAATACAAAAATGCAGGGCAGTCCACACACAGGACAAGGGCATATGAAAACCCTAAAGGGCCATACTGATGTAATAAAAACACCTAATAGGATATACAATTTAGAGGCTCTTTGTTATACACATTTGATCAAACAGTAAGAAGCCCTGTACCTGCCATGACAAGGCGACCTCATTCAGATGGGAACCTACTCTAAATAAACATACCTCTATTGGTCCTGGATAGGTCTACAGTGTGAACATTGTCACTGAGGGTGGGTTCACACCAGCGCTTGGCCTCCATTATGCAGGTTTCTGTTTCCGGCCCAAGAAACTGGACAGGAGACGGAAACCAGCAGGCAGTTTTCAAACCCATTCATTTGAATGGGTTTGTAAAGTGTCCGTCGGTGAGCGCCCGTGAGTGTCTTCTGCCACAATGGCAGTCCCCATAATCATATACAGAAAACAGAAGAAAAAAATCTACATAATAAATTGTTGCTATGCTATTATAATGAAAAAAAGGTATGGCTTTATCTTTTATACATGTAAAGTGAGTGATATACAGGTGTCATATTCTGAGCATCCCCTACCACCTAGATTAACTCCATACCCTGCATCTCATCAGTCATAGGCTATTTATGCCTTTCTTTAAGAATAGCAAGGCTATGTCCATACTACTGTTGATAATGTCTGCTGGGGGAGGTCGTCTATTGATTGTTCGCCTCAGGCAGCGGGGGGGGGGGGGGGGCTTGCTAGTGGTAACGTTACAGTGCATTAATATTTTGTTACTTACTTCTTCCCACATTTCCCATCTCTTCCCTTTGGACCGTCATGACCACTTCTTCCAGCTGGCTTGGCTCTGTAAAGTTTGCAACACAGACCTCTTGGACTCCTTGCTTCTCCATCCACCCGACCCCCATATATATATATATATATATATATATATATATATATATATATATATATATTTTTTATGTCCCACAGCAGCCTCTACAACCTCTATTATGCTCCACAGCAGCCCCTGCAACTTCTATTATGCCCCTCAGTAGCACATTAGACTGTAGGGCATAATAAAGGTTGCAGGGGGCCACTGTGGGACATAATAGAGGTTGCAGGGGCTACTGTGGGGAATAATAGAGGTTGCAGGGGCCACAGTCAACCCTGCAACCTCTATTATGCCCCATAGTTGCCCACCTATGAACTATTATTATACTCTGGGGTCTTTTAAGAGACCCAGGGGAGGTGAGGGAACATAATAAACACTGTTACTTACCTCTCCAGGATCCGGTGTTACTCTTAGCACAGGCTTTGGGCCTTTACGGTATTGTCCCAGACGTCATGTGGCCTGCTAGGATTAACAACGGATCCAGGCGAGGTGAGTAACAGTGTTTATTATGTTTCCTTACCTCCCATGGGCCTCCAATTATTATACTCGGGGGTCTGAGCTAGGAACATTTTGCAGTGCTGCTTGTAATCCTGTGCAAAAAATATAGGTAACATAGATTAATTCATGTCACAATGAGCTATAATAAATAAAAATCGAACTGCACTCTACACTGCCACATAATAATAAAAAATCCTTCTGAAATACAATCCCATAGAAATGATGTTCTGACCAGGTGATCGGGTTACCATATGGTGCCTTTGAGAAAAAGCCAGGTTTATTGTTTCATAGCATGATATGAACAAAATGATGTGTCTGCCAAAAGTGTGCTGTCACAGCAGCTCTGCCACCGAGCTACTGACCTGGTGAGCTGCGAGTGATGATGAGGGTAACAATTAATCACAGCGCCGGATTTAGCTTTCATAAGCATTGAGTTGATTCATAAATTTTGGTGAACCCACACCTGCGGCAAGACCAGAAAACAATTGAAATGCGGTGTCCTTTTATCGATGGCGTTTGTTATTATGTCTATTGGGTCTGAGATTGTGAAGTTACCGGGCACAGAGTGTATCTCTTTGGTTTATAGATTTTTGTGTTGTTGCTGTTTTTGCAGAATTGACTTAGAGTCTGCCTGAAATCTACTATTTGAAGAACTAAAACAGCAATATTGACCTGGCAGAAAAAAGATTTCTCCTACAATGAGGTTTCTATTACGTGATAAAGACTTTCTTTGTCAACTTTATGTTCTTTCTATTTAATGAATATTGTGACATTCTTCATGGAAATTGTGAAATCATTAGATCTTTGTATCTGCTGAACCACAGACTTAAGGGTACAAAAAGTCTATATAAAGTCCAATTTGAGATGTCGTCCTAGAATATTAAATGTTATAATTCTGCCTTTGAGAGAAAAATAGCCATGGCAAAATGGGGTTCCTCCTAATTTGAGTAAATAATAAAAATAGGGTAGCACTGCCATATACTGTAGCGGTGTTCTATATCATAGGCAACAATTAATTCCAGGGCCAGACACAGTTAGCAAAAGGCCTCCCTGGAGGAACTGTACAATATATAGGAAACCTACTCTTCAATTATATAGTACCTTAGTACCACTGGTAGCTGTAAACTATGAAGCTTATTAGGTCCATGTCTGGCTTACAAATTAATAGACAGTAAGAAGCAGCTACTGTAACTGCTTTAGGCTAAGGCCCTGCATAGCGAGTCGCCGCCAAAAAGTACTGTGGAAAAGACTCATTTTCACCTAATAAGGAAGAAACTTTTTACAGTAGTATCATAAGAAGCAGTATATATCTTTTGTTTCCACTTAATAAACACTAGCCTCAGCCCGCATCTTTGTCTGAGTGTGTTGAGTGTTGTTGGCGTTGATAATCCGCCTATATTCAGCAAATTGCTGCCATCGATGGTTCGCCTGCTCTGGCGTCTCGACAGCTCTTTTTTTTTTTTTAATGTAGATTGTGAGCCACTTATAGAGAACATAATGTACTTTTTTTTTCCTACTAGTATGTCTTTGTAGAATGGGAGGAAATTCATGCAAACACAGGGAGAACATACAAACTCCTTGTAGATGTTGTTCCTGGCGAGATTCAAACCCAGGACTCCATCGCTGCAAGGCTGCAGTGCTAACCACTGGGCCACCATGTTGCCCCTTTTCAGCAGCTTTCAAGCTGTCCTACTACTGAACTTGTTCCTCGCGCCATGCCTGTGATTGTTCCAGCATCTTAGCAGCTTGCTGGGACATCATATAATGAGCGTGTTGATGGTCAACCTGCTTCAGCATTTTGGCAGCTCTCAAGCTGGCCTCCTGCTGAATTTGTTTCTCATACCATTTTTGTGATTGTTCTGGCATCTCAGCAGCTCACTGGGGCACCATATAATGAGCGTGTTGTTGGCATTGATGATCCACCTGCGCCAGCGTTTCAGCAGCTCTCAATCTGGCCTACCACTGAACTTGTCCCTCACACAGTGTCTGTGATTGTTCTGGCATCTCAGCAGCTCACTGGAGTGCAACATAAGAGTGTGTTGTTGGCGTTGATGATCCACCTGCTCCAGCGTTTCGGCTGCTCTAAGAGCCACTTGCTCAATCCTCATCAGCTCTGTTTGAGGAGAAATCTATTGACTTCTGGCTTCCTTCATAGCGCTAGTTTTTTTTTTTTTTTCTAATTTTGCAACAAATTAGATTTTCTTTTTCCCGGCATGTTTAAAATTGGGAAACTGCCGATTTGGATTAAAGGGGTTTTCCCATCTCAGTGTCTCAGCATGCTGCCTAGAGGAACAGAACACTTATGCAGATCAGATAATATGCAGATGCTTGAACAGAATGGACTCAGTGTTATTTATATGTTTACATAGAGAGATAACATACCTGGCTTTATCAGCAACCTGCAATTAGCTAAGAGAGCCCTGCTGGCAAGAGAAGTTTAATATAGTATATGAACATAAATTCATAACAGTCATGAAGCCATGCCATTTACCAGGATAAAGAGTATTATATGTGTTAATTGAGGTTACAAACTATCTATGTGACAAATTTCATCCAAATCCGTTCAGCCGTTTTTGCGTGATTGAATAACACACAAACATACAAATTTTCACATTTATAATATTAGTAGGATTATTGTTTAATGAAAAGTTGTGCAGTTTTCCAATATACTTTCTGCATCAATTCCTTGCAGTTTTCCACATCTCTGCTTGCTGTCATCCATTGTTTACTTACCATGGAATTATTTTTATCCACTCCAAGTAAACAGAGACTGGCGGCAATGAGAAATTAGGAAAACTGTGAGGAATTGATATATAAAGTATATTGGAAAATTGTATTAATTGTTTAAAAGTTTTCATTGTACAAACAATAGCATTTATTTGCTAAAACTGGAAAACCCATTTAATTAAATTTACTGACAATATAATGTTTCATATAGCACCGGGGTTGCTGCAGAGATGTCCATTTATGCTCTAAATTTCCAAAATGTGTCAGGTGTGATCTGTAGAAAATCTTACATGCACAACCTTTACTTCTGTTACAAAAGTAAACAAACATGACCGAAGATCACTTCCATCATGTTCTTTACATTAATGTCGAAGAACAGACACAGAATCAGACTGTGTCCATTCTCTGCAACAGGTTAATGTCTGTTGCTGTCATCCTATGATGGAAGACAGCAATAGACATTAAAAATGGTAGAGTGAACACAGCCTAAAATTGCAAACCATTCAACAGATGATATCGGGAGAAAAAAAAGATATTGTATTTTAACATACCTGCAAATTAGTTGTTATTGGAGATAAAGCTGCACCAGAGGAGTCTGATAGCGGCCTATTCTCCTTTCCCCATCAACACCTGTATTGGTTAATTGGGGAAACACCGTTACTGTATGGGTTCCTTTATTCTTAAAAGGGTTGTTCTGCCAAGGACACCTATTGCCTATTCTCAGAACTTGGTATAAATGTTCAATTGCTAAGGGCCCAAACTCTGGGTCCCACAGCGATCAGGAGAATGAGTAAAAGTCCCCTTGAAGACTCCTTATGGATGGAGCACCAGTACTGTTGGGCTGTCAGGACTGTACACTCTTGGATCCCCCACAGCCCAATATCAGTGAATAGCACACTGGTCACATAAGCACACAGGAGCTCCATTTACAAGGAAACTTTAGGAAGAATTTTATCTTGATCATAGGGAGACCAGGTGATTGGACCCCCAGCAATTGGACACTTACCTCATGTCTTGTGCATAGGTGATAAGTGTCCTTAATGGCAAAACCCCTTTAAGACTGAGGCCCCACATTGCAGATTTTGCTGTAGTTTTTTGAACCAAAATCAAGAATGCCTACAAAAGGAATGTGACATATATAGGAAGTTCTTATACTTCTGGCTTTGGCTCAAAAAAATGCAGCAAAATCTGCAACAAAAAAACCCTGCGTTTCTGCAATGTGGGGCCTCAGCCTAAAGACATATTTTGTGATACATCCAGCTTAGCAACAGCAATCATGTTGGGTGAGTAGACAAAAGAAGCAACACTTTATTGTGGATTTGGCTTCTTGTGGATGAAGGCAATATATCAATTAAAATGTATTGTAAACTTGTAGCCATATATTGTATTTTTGTATGACCACGCCTTGCCACATGGTGCTTGCCACATTGGAAGCCTGTTGGGAATATAAAACTATAAATATAAAGTGTCCTGTCTGGAACAAGTTGCCATTATCTGCCATTATACTTCTCTTTCCCATTTCTTTAGGAACAGGGATATCAGTTCTTGTTCTGCCACCTATTGTAAGTACCTTAGTATGGGTCATAATATTGAAAAAATAACTAAATATGTGTTTATGTCAATGAAAAGGTTTTTTTTCCTGGATATTTTTAGCAATCGCACATGTGCTTGCCTGTCCACCCACATTCTGGAATTCATGTGTACTATTCATTTACTATACAAACATCTGTTTAGCTTAGGAAAAATTGCCAAGATTTCTTAAAAAAATTGTAGAAATAGGAGGATTGTTTCATGAATAGAAAAATTAAAGAGGAGTTACTATGGGAATTGATTAATAATTTGCTCATACAAAATATTCACGGGGAAACTGTTTTTTTTTTAGCCAGAGACAAAGTCGGACATGCAGGACTTTGTGTGACTTTGTGTATGTTAAAAAAACCTGTTTCCCCATGGACAGGCACAAGACGCACACAGGCGGTCACCTTTGCAAACCCATTCAAGTGAATGTGTTTAAAATTGACCGCCGGGTTTCCATCTCCTGTCCAGTTTCACCGGGCAGTAGATCAAAACTGTCCGGATTGGATAAACCGGAGACCAGGTGCAGATGTGAACCCGCCCTAAGCCCTTTCCTGTTGGTAGAAGACTAACAAACAGTCTGGTCAATATAGCAGTTGTATGGACTAACACATTTTAGGCTTAAGCTAGTAACATTATGTCCCTCTCTGCATTCTCGCTTTATTACCTTTTTCAATTTTATTTCAGTGTAACTTTATGAGACATTGTATTTCGTGCATACATATGACTATTTGGCCAGTTTATATTACCATTAAGTTTTGAGGGATGAAATGAACAAAGAACATCAATTCTGGCATCTGAATTTTAAGGTGTATGGTGTTTATCATGAAGAATAAATATGGTACAAATTTTATTTTAGGCGTTATTATGCATGTAGCAATGCCAGTTATGCAAGGTAAAATATAATTTTTCTGTAAAACCACTTTGGTGCTGAGATCTGCAATGACTAAGATAAGATAAGATAAGATAAGATAATCCTTTAATAGTCCCACAATGGAGAAATTTCAGTGATACGGTTTCATGGATGGTACAGTAGTATATAACAAGAGAGAAACACATACAAGCTCATGGCAGATAGAGAAATCCTAGGAATCATAGCAACTAAAAAAGAAAGAAACAAAGACACACTGCAAATGAATTAAATGGCAACTATGTTCTCTGATTGATATGGAGGTTATAATGGTCATCTGAAGTCACAGGGACAGGAAAATTAAAAAATAATCCTTTTCCCACTGCACGCTGTTATCTGTGCATGTTCTCTTGCACACTGCCTGAAGTGAAAACAGTGAGTATATGCAGCTTCACTTCAACTACAGTAGTGATCTCTTGGGATCCACTGGGGATGCAGACAAGATTCTTGGCTTTAGAACAAGGCTGATTGAGGGTTTATCCTGTACAGTTCTGGAGTTCCAGCTATTTAATTGACTTCTACCTCTGCAGTTTCAATGAACGTCTCCCCAAGCAGGAACTGTTCAAAACTGTCAGGGAGTTAGAGCCTGATAGGTGACACGACTAGCAAGCAGTCATTACATACAGAGCCTATATAGTATATACAGTATGTGTGTATGGTTTCTCACAATGTTTATCTGATATATTTTATAACTTTGCAGATGCATTTCCTTTACTGGTGGGTCTGAGTGTCTGTTATCAGGGAAGACTTCCAGTTATGCATCTTCTAAAACCATCAATAACACAATAAAACATCAGAGCTCTGTGAACTAATTCCCTACAAGACACCGCCTGAATAATGACCTTCTATCATAACCCTCTGCGCTCTTGTCAATAAGAAGTTGGATAAACATCTGTTAGTTCTGAAATCCTATCCTTTTATACTGTGAAGTAAATGTACAGGGACCACTTCAGTCAATCCTGAGCAGATGCTCAAGGGAAGGAAATCATTAAAGTTTGTCTCAAGTTTATAGAGATGGGTGTAGCTTTGGGGCTACAGAATTAACCGTTACAAAGGGGGTTCATAGGACCCGCAGGCCCATAAAAATGTAAGCATTTGTATATCCACCTTTTTACTTAATCTGATTTGAAGGTTATGAGCAAAAAAAAGTATAAAATAAGTGTATAAAATCTATATTGTAAGCTTATATTATACACAATTAAATATTATATATTACAGACTCTTTGTTTATAAAACTGTATTTCTTACAAGAAGATACCAGTATTATAAATAGCATATAATAGGTTAGGGACATTGTTCCAGTCCTTGTTCCTTGTCTGGTAAGCTAACATCTTAAGGGCCCTAAGGCTAAGGCCCCACATAGCGAGCCGCAGCCAAAAAGTGCTATGGAAAAAAAATGCTGTGGAAATGCGTTACGGTTTTCCCACAGCACTTCCTACAGAAAGTCTTCAGAGTTTTCTTCTGCGGCCTTTCTGCTCCCATTATACCTATATGGAAACTGCTAGTGTATTGTATGACATGCTACGATTTGCAAAAGCGAGAGCGCTGCATTTCAGCTGCGGATTATTTTCTGTAATGTGTGGATGGAATTGGCCAGAATCCAATTCACTTTATATTTAATGTAAAATGCAGTGGTTATTGCCATGGCAAAATCGAGGCGTTTCACTACATGAGCCCTGGCCTGAAGGAGATTTCACTTTAATGAAATTTATCACCTATCTAAAAGATAGGATCCCTAGAGATCATGAGAATGGGGGCATTTACCCCTAAATTTTCCATGTGAATGGTGTATTGGTATGCATGCTTGGTCATCACTCCATCTATGGAGTTGCCACAAGTACAATCTCCAGTAGTCCCTTAGATGTGAATGGAGTGAATGTGTACGACCACTCTATTCGCAGGTTCCTGGGGAACTTACAATCCTTTTGTGATTGATGAGGGGAGGGTCACATATGAAACCAACTGAACCTGCTGGAGCAACTGGTCCTTGTTGTCTACTTACCCTATGGACAGCTCTGTCAGTCCCCCTATCTGAACAATAGTCACACCCAACATAAGCTGCTGAGCATTGTAAACAATGAAGGTAACAGCACAGCAGTGACCAGAACTGAATTACATGTTAAGTACTTGTTATTGAAATATAGCATTCAGTTTTATATATAACATAATACACTTAGAAATACATTAGCCAATATTTATAAGGAAATGCAAAGGAAACATAAAACCCTTTGGATTAAATAGCACTTTATGTAAGTAGCTGGTTGGTTCCTTAACTTAAGTTACCCTAACTTTACAGACATGTTGCACAATGCTGTATTATGGCTGCAGTATAGTTTGTTTTATGCTCTGTTCACATATTCTGCTGGAAGTATACGTCTGTAATATTCCCCAGTGGTTACATGTGGTTAATGAAAGCCTCCAAAGTATCCCAAAGCCTTGTAGGTATAATTGGCATGCTGCGATTTACAAAAATGCAAGCGTTTTTTGAAATCACAACATTTTAGTTGCGGATATTTTTCTACAATGTATAGATGGGATTAGTCAGAATCCCATTCACGTTACAGTTACTGTAAAACACTGTACTTTTTGCCAATTCGAGGCATTCTCACTACTCCAAGCCCCGGCTTCAAAGACAAAAATTTAAAGAACCCTTTAAAGACACAAGTTTGAAGCTTTCCTGGCGTGTTTAACGTCTTTAAAATGTCTAATTTTTAAACAGATAAATTTAGAAAGTGAAGGACAAACCTGTAAATTTACATGATCCCCCTGCTGAGAAAGTGTCCAGTGAGCTTATAACACTATTTTCTGCTCCATCTGAAGCATCTGCTTACTCTGAGCTTGCCCCGAGGACACCTGCGTTACACTCTGAAAGGTGCAGCACCTAACCCACAATTCCCATCTGCCACATGGAAATGTATTGTCCTTGCTGCCGTTTGTTTGTCTGCCATTCCCTAGGTAATAATAATACATTTTATTTTTATAGCGCCAACATGTTCCGCAGCGCTGTACAATTTGTAGGGTTCAAATACAGACAGAAAGATACATTACAAAGAAAGTCATTTCACACAATGGGACTGAGGGCCCTGCTCGCAAGAACTTACAATCTGAGGTAAAGGGGGTGACACAAGAGGTAGCAGGGGTGATATGAATTAACAAGACAAAGATATTAAACATATTGGTATTTACAATTGCAAACCTAGAATGATATGATTGTTTTATTGTATCAGTGTATTTATAGCTATAGATGTAATATTGATAACTTGCATATCAAGGTGTGTGCAAGCATGTTTGAAATCACAGCTTTTCCATTCCATTTTTTTTCCTGCAATTTGTGGATGGGAATAGCCAGAATCCCACCCACTCTGCAGGTACTGTAAAACACTGCATTTTTGCTACAACATTTCTGTGGATTTATATGGATTTTAGTTTTCTACGTAACTATTACATAGATTTGTTGAGGGTTTTTTTTACTGACCACTGAGCATCATAATGCTGAGATTTCCTTTCTGTAGAAATCACTTTATAGCAGTTCTCATTATCATCTTGGACAGGACTACAATGAAAAGTAACAGTTTTATTATAAAACTGGGGGCAGAGAACGCAGAATCAAACATTAATACTATGAGATGGAAAAAGTTCAGCTTCTCTGTCCTTGCAATCATGGACTTAAAGACCTTAATTAATATATATATATATATATATATATATATATATATATATATATATATGGTCTTCAACAGTTGGGAAGTACAGGTTAGAAGTGCGAGACCCCCAGTAAGTAGGGCCCCGCCAAAGTCAATTGCCCAGGGCCCCGCAAACCCTGGATCTGCCACTGCCACTGTGGGGAGAATATCAATGTGTGGGGCCACTGTGGAGAGCATATTATACTGTGTGAGCCGTTACTGTGGAGTATATTATACTGTGTAGGGGGGCACTTTGGAGCATATATTGCTGTGTGTGGCCCACTGTCGAGGATATAATACAATCTGAGGTTCATTGTTGAGTATGTTATACTGTTTGGGGCCCCATCACTATCAAGAATTTGCTGTAGGGAGGGGATAGGGGGCCCCAGACAAAAGTTTTCACCAGGGCCCACAAGACTTTAGTTGCGCCACTGATTCTATGGATAAACTGGCAATGTTAGACTGCAAAGTGGTGTTTGGAGATGAATATACTATGTGTCACCTTTAGTTAAAACATAACATGATAAAATTTTCATGTCATACCTCAACTCTGTACAACCTGTAAAGAATGATAATTTACATCTTGTACCTTGAAAAATTGTGTTGGAAAACCATTGAAGATTGTTAAAATGACCTTTAAGTATTTTTAGTGTTCTTTTGCCAGTCTGTCTGCACAGTGCTTTACACTGTAGAAATGCAGATTACATAGGATTTATGCAGGATTATTTCATATTTTTTTTTTTATAATACTCTGTTTATTATTTATATACAATGAAACAAGAGGGTAGGTTACTGTTTAATAATAATAATAATAATAATAATAATGCAGGATTATTTTAACCGTTTTAGTAAAGATATTTTAAACAGTATTGACTGGCATAGCAAAACAGAGGCAGAAATGACAACATGGATAAGAGAAATGTGGTTGAGATTGTGGAAGAAGAGGGTTTAGGCTTTGAGTATATTCTAGAATGGAAAGTAACCAGTTTGTTATGTAACTTTTAACCCAATGAGGCCATGGCTCCACGTTGTGAAACGTAGAAATAGTTGAAGTAACTAGTAACTAGTAAAAAATATGGCATTTTACAATGCATGCAAAGTGAATGGGATTCTGTCAAATCCCATCCACACATTGCAGAAAAAAATCTACAGACGAGAATCTGTATTTTCAAAAACGCTGGCAATTTTGAAAATTGCAATATGTCAGTTATATGTATAGAGACACTGGTGTTTTCTGTATAGATATAATACGGGCAGAAAGTCCACAAAGGATATATGTTTTATTCTGCAGCGTTTTTCTGCTCATGCTCGCTATGTGGGGCCTTAGCCATATGGGGTTATTCAGAATTTAAATATGACTAGAAAATACTCTTTTTATCCCACTACCATTGCCCCTGTAATGTGGGCTGTGAATAGTGATCAGCAGCAAAGCCAGATACCTGACTGAGTCTAAACTGGAATACTAGGCTCAACTCAAGTCATGTCAAAATTCCACATTTGTCTGTATGGGAACTGCAATTATAAGATTAACGTTCTATAGATTGTCATCTGTTAGTTACCTAGAAAGAATTGTTGAATGGAAACCAGTATTAAGCTCATTAGTAATAGATTCTTTGTATGGAAAAAGGCTTAAAATGAAAATTTCAATTCTAATTTCAATTCTATAAAACATGCTTTCTGTTTTTCATTTTTCGAGAGCAATATTTGATTAAATCATTAATGTGTATTTTTTGATAATTGACAATACAATCACTGTGCAGCGTTTGCAGGGCTGATAAGTGTGCTTCAAGAAAACGGGATTTTTGTTATTTAAAGAAAGATATCCTTGAAGCATATAAGATTGCCTACTTATCACAGTTTGAGGAAGCTTTTGAAATTAGCCTCCTGTAGGTGGCTTTTGACTTCCCAGAATTGTAATCATTAATGTAGAAAATGTGCTCTTAACATCTGACGTACAGTAGGATCAGATTTATATCATCCCATGTTAATTGAAAGTCCAGTCCTACACTAGTTCTATGGAAATAACTTTAGAAGCAATTTTTTTTTATTATATTACATTAAATAAATAATTAAAAATGAATATAGAATATGTTTATTACTGGCCCTATTGGTTCACTTATAGGTAGTGTTGTCATAAGTAGTCTTTCCTCAGCTAACACTACTCCATCCTCCCATCTTGTCCTCTCTTCTCTCTTGTAAATACAATTGTACACAGTTTTTGAAGGAATTTGGCACGGATGTTGTTTTCAAACTTCTTGAAGATCTAAGCACAGTTTTGTGTATGTTATCATTGTGCCCATTTAAAAAATGGGCTAAATGATAAAGATGAAATTAGTAATGCTTACTTGGTCATCAAGAAGGTTCCTGTGCCGCTATTCAGTTTGGTTCCAAAGGGATTCTCAGCAAGTTCTCCTAATGTGGCCCACAGATTCCTGGCTATCAGCTCATGGCAAAAAGTTGTGCATGATGTTGAAGGGAGCTGCCCCTAGAGGGCAGCAGGCAGAGGCACTGTTTTCCTATTTACATTTTGGAAAACAGATTTGCATATTATTCCGGCAAATTAACTGTGAATCCACCTGAACAATTGTCCCTGTGCTCTATACGTAGACCCCAAATTCTTCCTCCATCCAAGGCTGACTCACTTGGAGCTGAAAATCTACCATTCTGCATATAACATAACCCTTGTAGAATGCCCTTTTTAACTACTGAAATAGAGCCCTCCGGTATACAGCTTTCTAGTCTAGGATATATATGCTGACATTACTTATGAATAAGCAGAGAGATCTCCGAATTATGACTAGCCCACTGTAGCAGGGCACCTTTTGCCAACAAGAACGGGATCAATAATGACACTTTGGTGTCCAGGCTGTAAATTTCAGTACTGTAGCGGCAGCTTTTGGTACCGCGGCAATACTCCATTGAAGTGTGTGGGTCAGTACTGCAGTGCCTACACCTACCACTATAGTTTGCACTGTGAATGCACATAAACAATACTGGAAGTCATACTTTGTTGGTAGCGTAACTGGGTGTCTGACCCCCGCTGATCTAATATTGATAGCCTATGCTAAGGATAGGCACTCAATAGATGAAACTGAATAACTCCTTTAAGGTTCTCTAATTATTTTCTCTTATTATTTTCCTTCTAAACCAGTGTCCTTCTAAAGTAGCTAACTGATCCAGGGTTTGTGACTTCATAACCTTAGTCATGGAAGGTTTCTGCATCTGGAGCTTATAAACGGGAGATGTGATGGATTCAAGGCTTCAAGGTGTATCTGACTAATGTACTTTCTAAAGGTTTTAGAGCTGAACATGTGGCCCAGTGCTGAGTACTTAGCAGTACATTGTCCTATACCTGTTTCACTGCTTTATGTGAATTATGATATTACCTTTCAGTGGCCAATCATATTGAGAATTATGTTTTATTAGCTCGGAATGTGCTCAGAATAAGTATGGTCTTTAAAAGTGAAAAGAACTTTGATGAAACAATAAAATATCAAACCAGCACTTAATCCTAAAAGGTTTGATTTGGGGAACGTGAAAAAAGAACAGGGGAAAGTACCTGTGAAAGGGAGGAAGTTGTTCAAAGTATAGTGAGAAAATAGAACATAACAGTGAGCATGACACTAATGGGTTAATGTTATGCATGGGTTGGTTTCTGTGCCAAGCATTGGTTTTGTAGTCATAAAGAATAGTACAGTGTAACAAGGCAAACATATGTTCCATGTAATGACCGGCGGATTTTATTACCCTCTGTGCACTATGATTTACTGTGAACTATAAAGGAATATGGGCCAGTTTGTAGGCCCAGGATAGACTTTACTTTCTGACCCCAGAGCTTTTGCATTTATTCTCTACAATTATAGTGTTATACAGCATTTCAGATATTATTCATTTTTCTATGTTTATTTTGTATTTTGTAATAATAGTTATAAAAGTCCATTCTTGTTATTAGATAACTACTTAGGTATCTGCTTTTGTTCTTTGTCTTGCTTTATACTATCATATGTCTTTTAATCTAGTTTTATGAGGACATTGCTGTCAAATCTAGTCTGGGTTAAAGATATGAAATAAGAATCCAAGGCTTCATTTAAACTAAAATTTAGGCTTTTGTGTTCTATAAAAAATTTCAAAGAACAAACAAGATGATAGCTTTAGCATGTAGAATGATTTCTCGAACCCTTCGAAAATTACATAGTCTTCTTTCCCTTTTTACAAATATGCCAAGATTAATTTTATGCTCTGTAGAGCACAGCTAGTGAGACAGCGAAGCAGAGTGACATTTCACACAGCCTGAGTCAACTCGCTGCTATGCCTGCTGGGAAGCAATGCACAAGCTAAAACTGTAGCACAGAAGTCAATGACTGGTGATCAAAGTAGGTTATATAAGCATTTCTCAAGCTCTTCTCCTTTATTACAAACAAAAAGAAGGGGCTCCACCATTACTTGGCCAACACATTTCATTCTGACCTCACATAAGACACCTAAAAATCTCAATATTACACAATATACGGAATGGGTAATAGCCATTCACAACACTTTTTTCTAGCACTGTTATATATAGATGTTCCAGAGCTCAGTTTATCATTTAACAGAGTCCCGTGTGGGCTGTGATAACTCATGGAGTTACATTACATAATGAGTTTTACTTGTAGCATATTCGGTCTATTGGACCACTAAACAAACTCAGTGCAGTTACTACTGAGAAATTCAGCTTTTATTCCATATGTAAATCACCTGTTTGGTGCACTCAAGGCAGGACCACGCCTGTTGGAGCGCTTATATTCCTCAGAACAGACTGATGTGTCTCATGGACAGCAATTTGCAAAGATTATAGTAGAAGATGGTGCACTGAACAGATCATTAACATATGCAAGAAACATTGAATTTCTCAGCAGAAAGATTGCACTTTTACACAAGAAAGGTTTGTTGAAAAAACTGGTGGAAATGTGCGGCAGCTATGAACCTACCTATTCCCCAAAGCGCAGAGCCCGGCGGAGGGTACTCCTCATTTATCAGGCTCTGGGTTATGAAAAATAGTATGAGGCATAAATCTGGGCCATTGTCTTATGTGTAGAAAGAAATAAAGTTTCTCTATTCATTCCTATGAGACTCACTTCCGTGAGATCGAAAAAGTACTAGGAGTTATATAGCTACTGTAAAACTCCTTCAGATGTGTAGAAAATGAAGTTATAACTTCCTGGTGGATAAGTTTGAGAATTCATTTTAGACCTTTGACACTTGTTCATTGTATTCGGCTAAGCCAAGGTCCTATAGGGCGAACGCATCATTGTGCAGGGCAGAGGCAATGTGTGGTCATCATTTACACAGGTCTGGGACCCTTAACTGCCCATATAACAGCAAGTTGCCAGATTATTGTTCCTAAACCATCTGACGGCTTCTCTTTAGTCACCATAACTTGAAACAATTGCATTTTGATTGTGTTTTACAATGTTAAAACCACTTTATTACATAGTGTGTGACACAGTGACTCAAATGCAGTATACTCTCAATTTTATTTTAGGGACGTCTCCACTTGCATTGCAGAATGCTGCTCATCCTGGCTTTGTCCACCAGACTTTAGGATCACTTTGGATGTAAGTTACAGTGCTTATTTACTATCCATTTTATGTATTTAATGTAGCTATACTTTATTGGGATTTTTTTCATCCATAAAACCTGATGGCCTGTTAGTCTATTACTAACTAATTATTATTTTACGGACTATAAGGCGCACTGGACTATAAGCCGCATTGCCCATGAGCGCCTTATAGTCCGTCTCGGTTCATATATAAGGCGCACCGGACTATAAGCCGCAGTCCGGTGCGCATTATATGTTCTTGAAAGCGGCGGCAGGCAGACTTTGCCAGCGGCCGCTTAACCCCCCGCGTGCCAGCCGCTTCTATTGGAAGCGCTCGGCAGGCGAGGAGGGGCTCTATCAGCAAAATCATGCTGATAGAGCCCAACCGTAATGTTGTGAAACTTACCGAGCGGTGCAGGGTGGGCGGGCATTCAGGCTTCCTCTTCCTCCGATGTTCCGTCCTCCTCCTCCGCCGCTCGCTGATAATGGCCTGGGTGCATGTGCAGTAGTAGAAGCATTATGATATTGCGCATGCGCCCCGGCCATTATCAGCGAGCGCCGGAGAAGGACGGAACATCGGAGGAAGAGGAGGCCTGAATGCCCGCCCGCCCGCCCTGCACCGCTCGGTAAGTTTCACGTTCTGTTTCAGCGTGACAGCAGGGCTGCCGGACACTTCCCATTCATTTCTATGGGAGCCGACATGCGAGCGCTCCCCATAGAAATGAATGGACTGCTTTTTTTCCATTCATAGAGCGCTCGCATGCCGGCTCCCATAGAAATGAATGGGAAGTGTCTGTCCATTCATTTCTATGGGGAGCGCTCGCATGCCGGCTCCCATAGAAATGAATAGGAAGTGTCCGGCAGCCCTGCTGTAACGCCGGCGTGTACGGCTGTGATACACGCCGGCGTTCCGTACTGTGAATGCACCCTTACGGTGCCTTTTATGTATGTATGGAAGCGGCACGCAGACTTTGCAGCCGCTTCCATCCATATATAAGCCGCACCGGACTATAAGCCGCACTTACGATTTCTGAGGAAATCGTAGGTTTTTATGTGCGCCTTATAGTCCGGAAAATATCTTATCTGATGTTATAGTCAAATATACTGCATATGCCAACTTAGCTGAAGTATGGGGTAAGGGTAACAAGGTGATGTTGATCCTGTCTATGAGGGAGCAATTTGCACGGAATGAATGATGGACTGTAGACCCATCTACGCCATACCAGTGATGTGTCATACTGAATATGCCCTACATGTTAATTATAGTAAAATCCTTCTACAATATTACCATAAACTCCAAGCATGAACGTATTCTTTAAGCTTATACATATATCAATATCCTCTTAGATGTTTTCCGTTTCTTTCTCTAATTCTATCAACTTGTGGTATGGTTTTGTTCCTATGTTTTCTGTACGAAAGATAACTGGTCCTTTTCCTAATAATATAGTTACTCTTTGGGAAAATGTCAATCTTTTGAGGTACCCTGCACCAGTTTCAGACTTTTTGATATCGTCCATCTGTAACCACCTTTCCAAGTCTCTTCTCCCTTAAACATATTTAAAGAGGACCTTTCACCATCTCCACCAACTGCAGGTTCTTGCATCTTCTAATAGGCTGTGCTATGCTGATTCTGCACAGTTAGGCCTGGTTCATATCTGTGTTCGGTATTCAGTTTGGGGAGTCTGCTTGGGGAACCCCCGAACAGAATACCAAACACATTAAAAAGCGGTGAGCAATGAAACCACACAGACCTCATAGACTATAATGGGGTCTGTATGTTTTCCGTGCAGGGTCGGGATGAGTCATGCGGAGAGAAAAGTACTCCAAGCAGCACTTTTCTCTCCACATGATTTGTGCGGAAATCAAATAGAAAAAGGGGTCCATGTGCTTTCATTGCTCACCACTTTTTAATGCGTTCAGTATTCTGTTTGGGGGTCCCCAAGTGGACTCCCCAAACGTAATACTTAGTGCAGATGTGAACCAGGCCTTAAAATGTATTATCTGACTCTCACTGTTCATGAGCAATCACTGTAATTATTTTTGGTCTTTGATGTATTAATAAAGTTCTATACTGTCAAGTAGGTGGACTCTGGCAACAGCAGAAAAGGGTACATGATAGGGGGTAGTTCAATGTACGATAGGATCAATGGAGTAGAACCTGTTATAGATGACCTATCACCACATCCATCAATTCCAACTCTTTATATCCTTCAACAGACACTGCTCTACTGATCCAGGCACAATTGCATTTTTTTCTCCATTCTCCACCATTCCTTAGCAATTAGTTAGTTTTGACACCTATACACTAAATTGGCTCCCTACTGTCAAGTGGGCAGTCTTCTTACCTAGCGAAGACAGTATAGGACTGCCCACCTGACATTTGAGAGCCTAATTAGCATATTGGGTACTGAAACAAACAGAAATGATTGCTCAAGAAAGGTGAGGGGTAACAAAACATTCCAACTGAGCTGACATAAGCCTATTAAAGATGGCAAAGAGTTGGATTTGGTGTTGATAGTGAAAGGTCCTGTTTAAAGGATGCAAAGAATTGGAGTTGGTAAAGGTAGTGAAAGGTCCTCTTTAACAGCAACCTACTAACAATGACATTTTATTTGAGTTATTTAAGGGGTGACTAAGCTAATCACAACAATTAGACCACACAATATAAAATCTATAAAATTTACAGTGCTGTAGATGTTATAAACAATTTCTCAAAGTCTCCCAATATTGTGGGATTAAAGCTTAAAGGGACTCCTTAAAGCTTAAAAGGTGACCAGGAGAGTTAATATAAAACCAGACACTGTGCTTTGTAGAGGACATTATGCGGAGTGCCTTCATGACTTTAGGTAGTACGAAATATTTCCCTGAAAAGTAAAATGTCCTCTACAGTTCTCTTTGACTGGTCTAATATGGTGTTATCTCGTGCACTACCACCATCACTGTTTGTGGAAAGCAGGACATCTAGTATAGAACTAATACTTTTATGGGTTTATTCACATATTTTACATTATTGATATCTTGGCTATGTTGTTTTTGTATTTTTTTTTCAATATCAGGGATAAACAATGTAACAAAATGCAGAGATCTTTTACGTCATATCCCAATGTAGGCATCCAAATGGATCAAAAGATGGTAAGTTCTTCTAACCAGTCAGGATAGATATTTCAACTGCTTATATATTTGTTTTATTATCTAGAATGGATATCATTGCATCAAATGCTTAGTTTTTAGATGTATAGTATTAGGGCTAGTTCACACGGGGACATGGACGCTGATTTTGACAGCGGATTTCGCGGCCAAATCAGCGTCCATACAATGTATCCCTATCTGAACTGCTCGCTTTTTTTTTTTCTGCTAGCTCGCTAGCAGAAAAAGAAGCGACATGACCTATCTTTCGGGCGGAAGCCGCTCGCGATGAGCCGCGGCTTCCGCCCAGCCGCAGCGCCCTCCATTCATTTGAGCCGACAGCGGAGGTGAAAGCCGTGACCGCGATGGTCGCGGCGGGAGCAGTTCACATAGTGTGGACATTGTATGGACGCTGATTTGGCCGCGAAATCCGCTGTCAAAATCGGCGTCCATGTCCCCATGTGAACTAGCCCTAAGGTCTGTATGTCTCTGAATATAGTGTGTTCCCATTCAGTGACAACTTCTTACAAACCTGCATTTCACCCCATTAAAGGACCTTTTAGCACCTTCACCAGTATAAACTCTTCCTATTCTTCGATATTTGTAGCTCTTCCGATTCTGGTACAGTTGGAATTTTTCTGTAGGTTACTCAAAGTAACAAAGCGCTCTGTCTAGTTTGTTTCTCGGAGAACAGTTCACACCACTCCAAAATAATAATAAATAAGAGAACACAAAGGTGCACACTGTACATATACACAAAAAAATGGAAAGAGTTGTATTTACATCACACAGAGTCTACACTTAACAAAACATATGTAAGAACAAAGCCCAAATAATGCTAATATATATTACATGTAAAGTGCATACCAGAGAATATAGTGAGTAGTAAATGCTCCATAGACAAGAAGCTATATGATACATTCAGTAAACAATAAGATATATTTATTTAATATGAAAAAGTTAAAGGCATGTAAAATACAGGTGTAGACAATCAATAGGCATTTGAGTCGGGCCCAGGTTCCTTTTTTTATTTATTTATTTTTTTCAAAAAATGTAGATTGTGAGCCCCATATAGGGATCACAATGTACTTTTTTTTTTTTTTCTATCAATATGTCTTGTCTAGAATGGGAGTGAATCCACTCAAACACGAGGAGAACATACAAACTCCTTTAAGATGTTGTTCCTGGTGGGATTCGAGCCCAGGACTCCAGCGCTGCAAGGCTGCAGTGCTAACCACTGAGCCACCGTGTTGCCCCCCAGGTTTCTAACAAAGTGGATGGCTGCAGGGGCAACATGGTGGCTCAGTGGTTAGCACTGCAACCTTGCAGCACTGGAGTCCTGGGTTCAAATCCCACCAAGAGCAACATCTGCAAGGAGTTTGTATGTTCTCCCCATGTGTACCTGGATTTCCTCTCATTCTACAAAGACATATTGATAGGAAAAAAATAAAAATAGATGTACATTGTGATCCCTATATGGGGCTCACAATCTATATTTTTAAAAAAAAAAGTGGATGGCTGCAAAAATAAGACAATTTCTTACAAGATTGCCACTTGGAGTAAAAGAAAATGAGCAGGAAACTGGACTCAGTGGTATATGACTGCAATAACGAAACTGCAGTGGTACCTCTGGCACCTTAAAAGAAGAGGAAGGTGGAGGAGCTGTTGTCTTGTGCGGGAAGGTGCAGTCACGTTTGAATACAGACCTGCAATGCACTTGTGTAGTGATAAATCTTTGACCAGTACATAAAAAATTCCAACTCTCCTGGAATTTACGGAATAGCACTTATTTAATCTTGCAAAATGTTGGATTTGGTGGTGGTTGTGAAGGCTCCTATGCGGTGCTGTAAGGAAACCGATTATTTATTGCCAGGTTTTCCCTACAGATTAAAGGATCCTATCTATACTGGTAGCTTATGGAAATTGATGACTTTTGCTAAATATATTGCTTTAGGAATGTTGCTTTGTCACCTTATTCCTCCCATTGTTTACACAGCATTACTATATCCATGTTCCTTGGATATAGGAAAAGTGACGTCACTTACTCGTTGTCAGCAGGACAATCAGCTCAGCTAATTGCAGTTTGCTGATAAAGCTGAATCTGTTATCTCTCTGTGTAACCACACAGATAACATGGAGTCCTTTCTGTACAGGCATCTGCATATTATCTGATCTGCATAAGTATTGTCATACTGTAGTGTCCCGTTCAGGGGTAGGGGAAACGCCGTGGGAAAAATCACAGCGTTTTACAGTACTTGCAAAGTGGATGGGATTCGCATGAGTCCCATGCCCACTTTGCATAAAAAATTGCAGCGCGGACACGATGCAATTTCCAAAACCATTGTGGTTTTGAAAATCGCAGCATGTCAATTATATCTATGGAAAAGACAGCGGCTTTCCCATAGATATAATTGTTACAGGAAGTCATCGGAGGAAAACTCTGTGAACTTTCTGTTCAAAGCGCTGTGGGAAGAACCACAATGTGTTCACGCCGCGGTTGTTCCCGCAGCACCTTAGCACGGTGTTTTTCGGCCCGTGGGGCCTTAGCCTAAGACATCTCAGGGCTCGTTCACATCTGCGCCCGGTCTCCGTTCTGCTGGTTTCCGTTTCCTGGACAAAACAGGGGCAGGAGATGGAAACCTGCCGGCATGTTTCAATCCCATTCATTTGAATGGGCTTGAAAAGTCTCCGGCCGTGTTCGCCAGTAAGCGTTTTCTGCTCTCCGCAGTGAAACCGTTTTTTTTAAATGGACACTGAGTCGGACATGTAGTACTCTGTGTCCAGTTTAAAAAAAACAGTTTTGCATAAAACGCTCACTGGCACTCACGGCCGGACTCGGCATGACAGGTTTCCGTCTTCTGCATGCAGAAGACGGAAACCTGAAAACGGAGTTCAGGCGCTGGTGTGAACTCAGTGTTAACTGTGAGTGGAAGGAGGAAGGACTATTCCCTCTTCACACAGTGAATGGAGAGGGGTGGGCTGTTTTCCTCAACCTCCACACTCTGCAAGCATCTTTTGCTGTGCCCTGGACTGAGAGAATTCTGTAGTATCTTACAGCTACTTCTGGCCACTTGGGTTAATAAAGATGACATGTTAGTCACAGACAGTAATCAGTTTACCTGACTGAGCTAGCTAACTATGATGCAATGCAGTTGCCATTGTTTAATTTCCAGTAGAGAACTACCATAAATGACTGTACTGTAGTGCAAAGTACCTGTGAGAAGGCTTGAGAGCTTGTAGTAAATATTCTAAGACCCAATTATTACAGTCATCCACTTTTGCATTGTTAAATGTAGAAAGATGTTCAGAAAAGTTAAGTAAATTACTATGTAAAAAGGAGTTGAAATGGCATTAAAAATTAAACAGAGCAGAGGAGTCTTGAAGCATATGAACACAGAAAGAATCAGACAGTGAGAATGTACAATGCACCAGTGAATGGAGCAATGCCCTTGTAGATATGGCTCTTATTACCAATTGTTTCCTTGTTAAGCCAAAATCTCTTTTTAAGAAAATATGACAGAACATGCATAGACAAGGCAAGACAAAAGTAACATAAAATATTAAAGATACCAGTATATGGACTTGTCAGACTTCACCGTAGGGAAAAATGCCTAACATATGAGTTTAGTAGGAGACTTAACATATGAATGTAACAGGAATTCCCGCTTAACGTAAAGGTAATGACTCAAGAATGATCCATATAAAGGTATTCCAATAAAATGATATTGTGACATTTCTATCAAACAAGTGTAACCTTGGTTCAGGGAAGAATTACTAAAGGTGACTACAAATACCTGGTCAGTCTTCATAAAAGAGATTTGGGGTTATGGAATACTTCAAATAAGACCGAGCTATTTGACTGTCTTAGGGTTCGTTCACATGAGGGTCGGTATGGCGCACTTTTGTCCTGATTGTGACGCAGTAAGTGTCACAAAAGGCCCGTAATGCGCCTGCCTCGATTATTGCGGCTTCCGACAGTCATGGCTTCCTACTCCAGAGTAGGCTCAAATGAATGGGCCTAGTACAGAGGTTGCTTCCACGAGGCGGGCCCCGGGGCTGAAGCAGCCGCGGAATCCACCAGAAGAAAGGGCAACTCGCTTCTTTTTTCCGTGAGCGTCATATTCCCGCTCACGGAAAAAAGTAAGCTAGCAGTCTACATAGACCTCTATTGTAAAAGGGGCGGATTATGACGTGGATTCAGCACCAAAATCCGCCCCCATGTGAACGGGCACTTATAGGTGAATCCAAATCCTCGAAATCCTGACTGTCTGCATATGTGATTTTACAGTACATTTGTCTCTGGCTCCTGTAGAGTGAACAATTGCTTGGATGACAATGGAAATATATAAAATATATAGTATAGGGAATAGGAGAAGCAATAGATAATCTAACACTGAGTACAATTATTCTTAAAGCTAGTCCTGTTGAGCTACAATACAAACGTCTGTCTACTAAAGATTAGAGATGAGCGAACACTAAAATGTTCGAGGTTCGAAATTCGATTCGAACAGCCGCTCACTGTTCGAGTGTTCGAATGGGTTTCGAACCCCATTATAGTCTATGGGGAACATAAACTCGTTAAGGGGGAAACCCAAATTCGTGTCTGGAGGGTCACCAAGTCCACTATGACACCCCAGGAAATGATACCAACACCCTGGAATGACACTGGGACAGCAGCGGAAGCATGTCTGGGGGCATAAAAGTCACTTTATTTCATGGAAATCCCTGTCAGTTTGCGATTTTCGCAAGCTAACTTTTCCCCATAGAAATGCATTGGCCAGTGCTGATTGGCCAGAGTACGGAACTCGACCAATCAGCGCTGGCTCTGCTGGAGGAGGCGGAGTCTAAGATAGCTCCACACCAGTCTCCATTCAGGTCCGACCTTAGACTCCGCCTCCTCCGGCAGAGCCAGCGCTGATTGGCCGAAGGCTGGCCAATGCATTCCTATGCGAATGCAGACTTAGCAGTGCTGAGTCAGTTTTGCTCAACTACACATCTGATGCACACTCGGCACTGCTACATCAGATGTAGCAATCTGATGTAGCAGAGCCGAGGGTGCACTAGAACCCCTGTGCAAACTCAGTTCACGCTAATAGAATGCATTGGCCAGCGCTGATTGGCCAATGCATTCTATTAGCCCGATGAAGTAGAGCTGAATGTGTGTGCTAAGCACACACATTCAGCACTGCTTCATCAAGCCAATACAATGCATTAGCCAGTGCTGATTGGCCAGAGTACGGAATTCGGCCAATCAGCGCTGGCCAATGCATTCTATTAGCCCGATGAAGTAGAGCTGAATGTGTGTGCTAAGCACACACATTCAGCACTGCTTCATCAAGCCAATACAATGCATTAGCCAGTGCTGATTGGCCAGAGTACGGAATTCGGCCAATCAGCGCTGGCTCTGCCGGAGGAGGCGGAGTCTAAGGTCGGACCTGAATGGAGACTGGTGTGGAGCGATCTTAGACTCCGCCTCCTCCAGCAGAGCCAGCGCTGATTGGTCGAGTTCCGTACTCTGGCCAATCAGCGCTGGCCAATGCATTCTATTAGCCCGATGAAGTAGAGCTGAATGTGTGTGCTTAGCACACACATTCAGCTCTACTTCATCAGGCTAATAGAATACATTGGCCAATCAGCGCTGGCCAATGCATTCTATTAGCTTGATGAAGCAGAGTGTGCACAAGGGTTCAAGCGCACCCTCGGCTCTGATGTAGCAGAGCTGAGGGTGCACAAGGGTTCAAGTGCACCCTCGGCTCTCCTACATCAGAGCCGAGGGTGCGCTTGAACCCTTGTGCAGCCTCGGCTCTGCTACATCAGAGCCGAGGGTGCGCTTGAACCCTTGTGCACACTCTGCTTCATCAAGCTAATAGAATGCATTGGCCAGCACTGATTGGCCAGAGTACGGAATTCGGCCAATCAGCGCTGGCCAATGCATCCCTATGGGAAAAAGTTTATCTCACAAAAATCACAATTACACACCCGATAGAGCCCCAAAAAGTTATTTTTAATAACATTCCCCCCTAAATAAAGGTTATCCCTAGCTATCCCTGCCTGTACAGCTATCCCTGTCTCATAGTCACAAAGTTCACATTCTCATATGACCCGGATTTGAAATCCACTATTCGTCTAAAATGGAGGTCACCTGATTTCGGCAGCCAATGACTTTTTCCAATTTTTTTCAATGCCCCCAGTGTCGTAGTTCCTGTCCCACCTCCCCTGCGCTGTTATTGGTGCAAAAAAGGCGCCAGGGAAGGTGGGAGGGGAATCGAATTTTGGCGCACTTTACCACGTGGTGTTCGATTCGATTCGAACATGGCGAACACCCTGATATCCGATCGAACATGTGTTCGATAGAACACTGTTCGCTCATCTCTACTAAAGATCAATACATACTATTCAGTGTATAGGAAAGATAGGGAAGCCTTATGCACAGCTAATGAACTGTAAAGAAAGACAACCATAGGTGAAGACACCCTGGTTACTCATGTAAAGTTTAAGACCTTTAATTATCTCTTCTATTTTACATTCTATAGTCTATTTTCTGATCCAAGGTTACATTTTTACACAGATTAAAGGTGGCTTAGATTACATGACTGTTGGCCGTCCATCTGTTTATTGGGTGTGCCCACTCTTCCCCAACACAAATGTAGAGTGCAAAAAAGGGGTTATACAGTTGGATTACAGAATATGCAATCCTTCTGTTATTGGGGGGAGGTAAGCCTGGCAATGGCTAATTCTCTTCTACCTACTAAGAACCCAAGTGTCTTGGCTGAGCATGCATACTGTATACATGAGTGTCTGAAGTAGTAGATGTTCTCCAAGCAAATCTTCACCCATCAACTATCTAATGTATATGACCAAGCTTACATCAGAAAACCCTTTACTACTTTTAACTATCCATTCTTCTAATAGTGTCGATAAACAATACATACATGTGAGACTGCATAACCATAAAAACACTTCCATCAAATCAATTCAAAATGGCTGTCTCATCACAACAAATGAGACTGGACTGAAAATCAGATCTTCACTTCAGGACCAGCTTCAGAAACCAGTCATTGCAGAGGAAATGCTGAACTATATAGTGGCTATTCATATTAACAGCTGACCAAGTATACAGCATGGACCAGGTCATAGAGCAAGAAAACCTCTTATGAGTAGTTCTAATAGAGAAGTGTCCCTGAGCAGGGCTTCCTATTTTTTGACATCCTTGAAATGTCTTTTTTTTTTTTTTTATGTAGATTGTGATTCCCCTATCAGTATGTTTTTGTAGTATGGGAGGAAATCCATGCAAAAACGGGGAGAACATACAAACTCTTTGCAGATGTTGTTCCTGGCGGGATAGAAAACCCAGGACTCCAGTGCTGCAATGCTAACCACTGAGCCACCGTGTTGCTCCTATTCTTGAAATGTCTTTTCTTTATCAGATATCACCTTGAGGCTAAGATTCTACGTAGGGAACCACACTTGAAAAACCTTTTGGAAAAAACTGCGTCGAAAACACATGGCTATTGTTTTGCAGAATTTTTCACTGAAAGTCCGTAGAGTTTTCCTCTGTGGACATTTTGCTTATTTGATACGTTTACAAATAACTCCATGGTATGGTGCGATTTTCAAAAACACAACTTTTTAGAAATTGCAGCATTTCTGCCTTGGAATTTTTCAGCAATGTGTGGAAGGGATTTGCCAGAATGCCACCCACTTTGTACATACTGTAAACCATGGCCAAAATGCTATGTTTTTGTAACGTGGAATCCCCTGTTTAAGCATTTTGTGCATGTTCCCCATTCTTACTAAGCTACGCTCTGTTTCCCATTCCTGTCGCGGTGCCACACCACTGCCTGTTGCCTTTTCTAACCCATTAGTTTCCCACAATCGTTTTTATAGTGCAGTTTGTAAATGGAGGCTAAACTGTGTTGTAGATCTATAATGATATGTTAATCTGCCTAATATGTTCATACACGCTATAGAAACGGTTCATTTTTCCCATAAAATAAATTCCTTGTTACCTTAAAAACCGATCTGCTTTTCCAATTCCTATGCAAATCAAAGGTTTCACCTCAAACCCAGAAATGTTTGTCTTGCACTTATTTATGAATCCATAAATATTTTAGCGAATCTACTTTAACTTAATTCTACTTTCAAGATTTGTGTTTGTGCACATTTCTGCTTTGTTAGTAAAACCCCAGGATGTGATTTACTGAGGCAGACGGAATTGCATTTAAACTTTCTTTCAAGATTTGTCAGAATCTGATAGGTCAGCATCACAAAGGTTCCTAAATACTGGGTCGTAGTTATGTGCTCATTCATAAATCCTTGTATTTTCCCAGTGTGCTTTGCCATGCAGCTGTGATAATAACTGTAATAAGCTTTGGGAAGATATTGTCTCCGATGCCTCATTTAGATTAGCAGTGTAGCACATCACCAGATGGAGCCTTTATAGAGCTAAAGGAAAGCACACAATCATTTTAGGATGATGCTATCCGGGATTCCGGGAGGGCAAGTTGTAATGGATGCCTTGAGTCTGTATAATGATCTCATTTACGTAAATTTTGCGGATATAAATATAAACATTTTGGGAACAGATATATTACCTGAATGAATAATCATTGCATTAGTAAATTACCCCCTAATAAAGACTATGCATTTGATACATCTTATTACCTAATAATTTGGATTAGAATACAAGTTACCAAAGTATCTAGTGTAATCCCAAAAGTTAATGGTATTGTTTCACAGCAAATTACTAGAGCAAGTTCGGTGCCTATACTGTAGCTCCCTTAAGGTGTCTTGCATAATGTTGTGACAAGTTCTTCAGTATGTAATGTTCAGATGACAAATCTACATAGTCTTGGATTATACTGGATTATCATTTGTCTGGCAGCCTTGTGTATATACCTACTCTATACACATGCTAAAAGATGATTTCTATGTCAGCTTGTGATCGCTGACAAACAAAGCATTTTTTGCTTGATAACTATTATGACACAATTGTCCTAGTTTATGAATGATGAGCCACACTTCTAAAGCTAAGTTTACACGTTTTTTTCTTTCTTTTTTTTTTTTTTTTTTTCACTGAAGGACTGTGTGTGTCTTGTAATTGTGGTAAGAGTAGCACGTTGCCATATGTTGCACCTGTACATGAACAACCATTAATCTTTCCCTAACAGCTGCCGTAATAGTGTGGTGGATGTCTAGTGTTTAAATATATTATATATATTATTCAGTGGAGACCCATTGACAATGCCCATGATCAGTGCCCGTACTTATTGCAGGTATTAACTCTGCTAATGCTTCAGTCATGTTTGACTATTCTCCTGTTGCATGGGTGTCATCATTTTGGGATGGATTGCCAGTCCCTGGAATGAGATCTGGGGTCAACAATCCATTACCATGGCAACTGGGAGCCTATTGAAGCTTCTCAGTAAAGATGGATGAACCTCTGAAGATTTGTCTGGTGTTTGGACACAGCGATCATCCATGTTCGGTTAGGTCCAGACTTGTTAAGATAGAACTGGGTGTGAAAATGTAAAAAATTAGAAACATTTATACTTCCTCTCTATCTTCTTCCTCTATGTATGTGTGATGTCTCAGAAAAGCATCAGATCTGGCGACTGGTAATCTTCTGAGACATCAAACCCTCAGAGGAGGAAAAAAAGAGATCCCCGGACACTGTGAGGAAGCCCAAAGAGGTTATGGTAGGCGAGTATACTTTTTTTTTTTTTTGCACCTTCCTTTACTGCAAATCATGCCCCGGTGGATATTTTAGTTTGCCCAAGAAAAATGGCAAATTTTTTGGTTTTGGTAAAAACAGAACAATTTGGAATAGTCAAGATGTATCTGGCTCGTTGCAAGACAATTCTTCCAACACTAGTTCCAATGCTTGTTATCACATTAGCTCTATTACAGACTGCATTATGAAGCCTGTAATAGAGCTGTAGCAATTTTACAATAAATTAGTATTACAGTGTATTAACTTAGTGATCATATTCCCCAGGGGTTCAAGACTCCTAAGGAGTCTAAAAATAACATTAAAAAATTAAATTAAAAAGTAAAAAAATATAAAAAATAAAAAAAGAGCTAAAAAGTCAAATCACCCACTTTCCCTATAATACATATAAAAATAACTTAAAAAAAGAGTAAGATAAGATAAGATAATCCTTTATAGTCCCACATTGGGGAAATTTCAGCATGTTACAGCAGCATAGTAATACAGGTACAGGATAATACAGAGTAATATATTACAGACGTAGACACACATAAGCTGAGAAGAGAAGATATACTAAGAGTCCATGGCAGCTAAGGAAAAACGGAAGAGAAAGAGGAAGACCTCATGGTCATCGTCATAATCATTAGTTCTCCGTGCGGAGTGATCTTCGTTTGGTCTGATGTAGATTATACAGCCTGGTCGCGGTTGGAAGGAAGGACTTGCGATAGCGCTCCTTCTCACACTTGGGATGAAGCAGACAGTCACTTACAGTGCTGCCAAGTCCCATCAGGGTCCCATACATGGGGTGGGATTTGTTCTCCTGCATGGAGGTCACCACAGACAGTATCCTTCTGTCACCCACCACCTGTACTGAGTCCAAGGGGCTCCCCAGGACAGAGCTGGCCCTCCTGATCAGCCTGTCAAGTCTATTTCTGTCCCTGGTTGATATACTGCTTCCCCAGCAGGCCACACCGAAAAAGATGGCTGAGGCAACCACAGAGTTGAAGAAGGCCCTAAGAAGTGTCCCCTGGACTCCGAAGGCCCTCAGCCTCCTGAGCAGGTAGAGTCTGCTGTGGCCCTTTCTGTGCAGCGCCTCCAGGTGATCAGCCCAGTCTAGTTTATTATTGAGGAGCACGCCCAGATACTTATAGGTCCTGACTATCTCAATACATGTTCCTTGGATCTCCACCGGGGTCAAACTGACACGTAAACACATGTCAGAGTGAGCACTTTAAAACAGAATCCCATTTACTTCAATGCGTTCCGTTTAACATTGAAATCAATGGGTTAAAAAGCCTCCCATTGATTTCAATGTGTAGCATGCATAAGACGGAACCCACTGAAGTCAATAGGATTCTGTTTTGAAGCGCTCACTCTGACACGTGTTTACTAGAGATGAGCGAACAGTGTTCTATCGAACTCATGTTCGATCGGATATTAGGCTGTTCGGCATGTTCGAATCGAATCGAACACCGCGTGGTAAAGTGCGCCATTACTCGATTCCCCTCCCACCTTCCCTGGCGCCTTTTTTGCTCCAATAACAGCGCAGGGTAGATGGGACAGGAACTACGACACCGGTGACGTTGAAAAAAGTAGGCAAAACCCATTGGCTGCCGAAAACATGTGACCTCTAATTTAAAAGAACAGCGCCGCCCAGGTTCGCGTCATTCTGAGCTTGCAATTCACCGAGGACGGAGGTTTCCGTCCAGCTAGCTAGGGCTTAGATTCTGGGTAGGCAGGGACAGGCTAGATAGGAAGGAGAAGACAACCACAACAGCTCTTGTAAGAGCTAAATTCCAGGGAGAAGCTTGTCAGTGTAACGTGGCACTGACGGGCTCAATCGCCGCAACCCAGCTTTCCCAGGATCCTGAATGGAATACACTGTCAGTGTATTCCCGTATACCCGATATATACCCCCGATACCCGTTCCAACGGTGTGCCCCCCCATCTTCACCCCAGAAATACCCTGCAAGTCCCCTAGCAATAGGATTGGGGCTATATACACCCACTATTTTTGCTACTGCCATATGGTGCCATTGTCTCACTGGGAATTCAAAGAATATATTGGGGTGACGTGCACCCACAATTTTTGCTACTGCTATACAGTGCCATTGTCTCACTGGGAATTCAAAGAATATATTGGGGTTATGTGCACCCACAATTTTTACTACTGGTATACAGTGCCATTGTCTGACTGGGAATTCAAAGAATATATGGGGGTTACGTGCACCCACAATTTTTGCTACTGCTATACAGTGCCATTGTCTCACTGGGAATTCAAAGAATATATTGGGGTTATGTGCACCCACAATTTTTACTACTGGTATATAGTGCCATTGTCTGACTGGGAATTCAAAGAATATATTGGGGTTATGTGCACCCACAATTTTTACTACTGGTATATAGTGCCATTGTCTGACTGGGAATTCAAAGAATATATGGGGGTTACGTGCACCCACAATTTTTGCTACTGCTATACAGTGCCATTGTCTCACTGGGAATTCAAAGAATATATTGGGGTTATGTGCACCCACAATTTTTACTACTGGTATATAGTGCCATTGTCTGACTGGGAATTCAAAGAATATATGGGGGTTACGTGCACCCACAATTTTTGCTACTGCTATACAGTTCCATTGTCTCACTGGGAATTCAAAGAATATATTGGGGTTATGTGCACCCACTATTTTTAATACTGGTATACAGTGCCATTGTCTGACTGGGAATTCAAAGAATATATGGGGGTTATGTGCACCCACAATTTTTGCTACTGCTATACAGTGCCATTGTCTCACTGGGAATTCAAAGAATATATTGGGGTTATGTGCACCCACAATTTTTACTACTGGTATACAGTGCCATTGTCTGACTGGGAATTCAAAGAATATATGGGGGTTACGTGCACCCACAATTATTGCTACTGCTATACAGTTCCATTGTCTCACTGGGAATTCAAAGAATATATGGGGGTTATGTGCACCCACAATTTTTACTACTGGTATATAGTGCCATTGTCTGACTGGGAATTCAAAGAATATATGGGGGTTACGTGCACCCACAATTTTTGCTACTGCTATACAGTTCCATTGTCTCACTGGGAATTCAAAGAATATATGGGGGTTATGTGCACCCACAATTTTTACTACTGGTATATAGTGCCATTGTCTGACTGGGAATTCAAAGAATATATGGGGGTTATGTGCACCCACAATTTTTACTACTGGTATATAGTGCCATTGTCTGACTGGGAATTCAAAGAATATATGGGGGTTATGTGCACCCACAATTTTTAATACTGGTATACAGTGCCATTGTCTGACTGGGAATTCAAAGAATATATTGGGGTTACGTGCACCCACAATTTTTACTACTGGTATACAGTGCCATTGTCTGACTGGGAATTCAAAGAATATATGGGGGTTATGTGCACCCACAATTTTTACTACTGGTATACAGTGCCATTGTCTGACTGGGAATTCAAAGAATATATGGGGGTTACGTGCACCCACAATTTTTGCTACTGCTATACAGTGCCATTGTCTCACTGGGAATTCAAAGAATATATTGGGGTTATGTGCACCCACAATTTTTACTACTGGTATATAGTGCCATTGTCTGACTGGGAATTCAAAGAATATATGGGGGTTATGTGCACCCACAATTTTTACTACTGGTATACAGTGCCATTGTCTGACTGGGAATTCAAAGAATATATGGGGGTTACGTGCACCCACAATTTTTGCTACTGCTATACAGTGCCATTGTCTCACTGGGAATTCAAAGAATATATTAGGGTTATGTGCACCCACAATTTTTACTACTGGTATATAGTGCCATTGTCTGACTGGGAATTCAAAGAATATATGGGGGTTACGTGCACCCACAATTTTTGCTACTGCTATACAGTTCCATTGTCTCACTGGGAATTCAAAGAATATATGGGGGTTATGTGCACCCACAATTTTTACTACTGGTATATAGTGCCATTGTCTGACTGGGAATTCAAAGAATATATGGGGGTTATGTGCACCCACAATTTTTAATACTGGTATACAGTGCCATTGTCTGACTGGGAATTCAAAGAATATATTGGGGTTATGTGCACCCACAATTTTTACTACTGGTATACAGTGCCATTGTCTGACTGGGAATTCAAAGAATATATGGGGGTTATGTGCACCCACAATTTTTGCTACTGCTATACAGTGCCATTGTCTGACTGGGAATTCAAAGAATATATTGGGGTTATGTGCACCCACTATTTTTACTACTGGTATACAGTGCCATTGTCTGACTGGGAATTCAAAGAATATATGGGGGTTACGTGCACCCACAATTTTTGCTACTGGTATACAGTGCCATTGTCTCACTGGGAATTCCACAAATAATTTGGGGATTCATTCACCCTACATCTCAGGCTCTTGCCATATTCACCCAGGTTGTCAGTGCTGCACCAGCTCGTTCCCAGACAGCTCGGCCCGAAAAACACGTTACCTATATAGAGGATTTGGACAATGAAGACAACATGTTCTAAATCTAATGTCTGCACCTTCTCCAGAATTAAAATAAAGGCAGCGTTTAACTTTCAAATAGCACTGCACAAAGGAAGAGCTTATCAGCTTGTCTCATGACATGCTACTGAAAAGTTTCATTTGTGTATCTTAATGTAAATATAGTTGTATAAGCTTTTTGGGTTTTAGGCACTGCCAAGTTATTTATTACCACCCGCTCCCTTATAATGATGATGACGCCAAAGTCACTGTGGGTGTTCAGAGCTCACAGCTTTGGGTGACATTTGTCTTGCTCTCTGTCGGTACCAGCTGTCTTTTTGGATACCGTAAAGTTATGTTGACTTTATTAACAGCTATAGAAGCTTTAGCCAGGTTGTGACGGTGTGTAACCCTAACAACACTAAGTGGGATACACATTAATAGTCAGTCTATGTACGCTAAACGTATCACTGAAGTAATTTTTTTTCCCTCTCCCCTAATATAAGAAAGGAACAGACATTAGACCTAGACCGGGGTTCGAGGCTTGAAAAAATCCAGTATTATTTGTTCTTCATGATGTGAAATATGTGTTGAAAAGCAACCCAAGATGAAATCAGCCATGTGTGCCAGTGTGTTACTTGGCATGCCTTTGCTGGCCCCAACTGTAAGGGTCACTCTCCATTTCCTCCATTTTCCACTCCCCTTCACACCATTTGTGGTGAAGCAATGGGATGCACTGAAGTGCACCCTCTAGCCTCGTGTGGGATAGGGACATCAGATGCCACTCCAACCCCCTCGTCTTCCTCCGCCAGCCAACGGTGCGAAGATGAGAGGAGTGTGCTCTGAATGTTTTCTGCCTAGCAGAGGCTAGTTCTCACTTACGAAAATGGCCCCACTTTGACCTGTATATCAGGCACAATGGTGTAGGTTTCAAAGAAACATGGCACCAACAAGTTGGAAAACGTGGGCCATGCGTGGACCGTGTTTGAGTCTGGCAAGCTCCAGATCTGCTACCAGGTTCCAGCCATTATCACAGGCGCAAAAATGCCAGGCCCCAGGTGTAGCAGGGAAAAAAAAATGCCATCTCAGCCAGGATGGCATCCCTGACCTCGGAGGCACTGTGCTGTCTGTCCCCCAAGCTGATCAGTTTCAGCACGGCCTGCTGACATCTCCCCATGCCAGTGTTACAGTGTTTTCCGCTAGTAGCTGGGGTGGAGGTTGCAGCTTCGTAGGGTTTCAGTCTACTCCTGCCATGAATTTTGGCCTGGGAGAGGAGATAGGCCACCCCAGTTTGCACCCGGGGAACAGACTCCACCACATTCACCCTGCCTGTCATTAAAGATAAGCACTGCAGCATCCCTGACCACAGGCGCTTGTCCATGTGTCGGTGGTCAAGTGGACCTTGCAGCAAAGCGCAGAGCTCTGGGCCCGACTGATGTTATGGGACACATGCAGGCGCAAGGCAGAGACAGCACACCAAGAGAAGTAGTAACGGCTAGGCCCAGCATAGGGAGGTGCCCCAGCTGCCATCTGCTGACGGAAGGCCTGGGTCTCCAGAAGCATAAACAAACACCAACATCTCCAGGGCCAGCAGTTTATCGATGAGGCTGTTACAGGCTTGGGCATGGGGGTGGGTTGTATTGTACTTCTGCCTGCAATGAAAAGCTTGGGAAATGTGGAGTGGCTGGGAAGAGGCGCATGATGGTGCAGGCCAAAAGGGCGCATGAGGGTGAACTCCCCAATGTGTCAGAGATAGGTGTGTAGGTGTCCTTGCATCATATACTTGCACCATATTTGGCTTTGGAAGTTAATTTTGTGCCAAAAAGTGGTTAAGACAGCGATCCCTCAGCTACTCCCGTTACACTGTCTATTGAAGTTACCATCTGTGGAAGTGGACCACCATTTCTAAGATCCCAAAGGAAGCAGGCAAGAGATGTGCAGTTCAGAAAAAAAGATGAGAAAATAAGTTTAGGCTGTAGAGCACAGAGGGATCGGAGAGGACAGAGCTGGTGTCGGCCAGGTATTCCCACAACATGCGCCTATACTTGTCCCTCCTGGTGACACTAGGCCCCTGAGTGGCAGTAATTTGTCCAGGGGGGCCATTAACGTGTTCCAGACCTAGGAATAAGTCTTCCAACAGGGTAGAGTTTTGCATGCCTTTGCTTCTACCCACTGTTTTTGCTGCTTAGCTTCCCTCCACATCTACTCTGCTTTCACCCCTAAACATCACCCCAGTTTATGCCTTTGCTTCTACCCAGGTTTTTTGTTGATTTAGCTTCCCTCTACATCTACACTGCTTTAGCCCCTAGACATCACCCCTGTCCATGTGGGGTCGGTGGCCTCGTCATCCACCAACTCCTCTTCCAATTGCGCACTGCCCCCTTACTGCAAACCGCACATGACCACAGCTTGCCTTGATGGCAACTGTGTCTCATGATCCCCACTTAGGTCCAGACAAGTCGGTGGCGGGTCCAAAACCCCAAAATTGGAAGGAAATGGCAGATGCTGCAGTATTTCTAACACCTGTTCCTGGTGCTCGGGCCTGGTCTGTGTTGTACCCTGCACCCTGCTTAACGCATCTGCCATATCCGAAGTTGTGCTGAGCGCATGCTAATGTTTCGTGTCCAGTGCAATGGATGGGATGGGATTTCACATAAGTCTGCCACCCATGGCCACTCATGGTTGAGCAACTGAGGGAGTTGACTTTGACGAACCCGAGGGTTTTGGAGTTGGAACTACATCAAAGGTCTGTGCTGCTCACACACTCTGCTCAACACATGATATGTTTAGTGCCAGCAGTGTGGAGACGTCGCACAACAGCCGTTGTTCCAGCAGGTACAGGCGTTGTAGGAGTGCATAGAGGCTAGCAGCGGCAACTATACACTTTAAAAACTATCCGCACAAGCGCCACACTTTCACCAGTAGCTCAGGAACATTGGGGTACCTTTTTCAAAAGATTAGCAGCAATGAGTTAAAAACGTGGCCCAGGCATGGAATATGTTGCAGGCTGCCAAGCTACAGAGCCAATCCCAGGTTACGGCCATTATCACACATGACAACATGCCTGGGCCCAGGTGCAGTGGCAAAAACCACATTGCCGTCTCATCGAGGATGGCATGACTCACTTTGTAGGCAGTGTGCTGTCTGGCCCCCAAGCTGATGAGCTTCAGCACGGCCCGCTGACGTCTCCCCACACCAGTGTTGCAGCGTTTCCAGCTCGTAGCTGGGGTCAATTTAACAGCGGAGGAGGGTGGTGTTTCAGCCCTCCTCCCAGGAATGTTGTGTGGGGAGACAAGTCAGGCCACCACATTTTGCGACCCGGTCCACGCCTCAACTACATTCAACCACTGTGCCCAAATTGAAAGGTAGAGTCCCTGTCCGCATGCACTTGTCCATTCGTAACTGGTCACATGGAACTTTAGGGCTAAGCGCTGAATTTAGGGACCGCCTCATGTTTGGGGGAAAGTGCTGGTGTGGACGGCACAGTGCGGTGGCGCAGTAGACACTCTGCCCAAAAAGGGCAGAGTGTCCCCCAGCCGGGATTCCAACATCTCCTGGGCCAGATTTCTTGAGATGAGGCCGTTGAAGCCTTGGGCATGTGGGTGGGTTGCGCTGTACTTTAGCATGAAATGAAAGGCTTGGGAGATGGGGAGTTGCTGGGAAGAGGCGCATGATGGCGCGGGCAAAAGGAGAAATGGCAGGAAAAGGTGAGGATAAGGGTGAACTCCCCAAAGTGTCAGAGGCAGATGTGGAGGTGTCCTGGCTCCTGGTCTGGACTGCAGCGCCAGCCCTGTCAACAGTGGAAGAGGCAGTGGCCGCCAGGCCAAACGACGATTATCCTGCGCTTGCTCTCACCCACTGAGCCCAGGGCTTGCCTTCCAAATGATGGCACCCGCAAGAGGTGGTGAGATTCCTCTTCGCAGATCTCCAAACCATCTTGGACTTGCAAATTGCACTAAATTTGTCATGTAACTGACATGTATATGATGAGTCTATCCATTGTCTGTTCATTTTGGTGAAAGTCAGCCTGTCAGCTGACAGACAGCTGTGCTTGTCAGTGATGATGTCACCCAGTTTTTGCTGCTTAGCTTGCCTCCACATCCACACTGCTTTTGCCCCTACACATCACCCCTATCCATGCCTGTGCCTCTAGCCATAAGTCTGCCACCCATGGAAACTCATGGTGCAGAAAGTGAGGGAGCTGACTCTGAGGAACCCTTGGGTTTTGTAGCTGGTACTCCATCAAAGGTCTCTGCTGCTCACACACCCTGCTGAACATACGGTATCTAGGGTTAGAGCGTGTGGTGACCTCGCACAACAGTAGGTGCTTCAGGCAGATGTAGGCCTTGCTGGAGTGTATTGCGGCTAGCTCCAGGTACTGTAGACTTCGGAAAGTGGGTGTCCAAGTGCCGCACTTTCACCCTTAGCTCAGCTAATTTGGGGTATGTTTTTAAAAATCATTGCACCACTACATTGAACATGTGGGCCAGGCATGGAACGTGTTGGAGGCTGGCAAGCTCCAGAGCCCTCCAACAAGCTAAAAAACCTGGCCCCAGGGGCAGCGGGGATAAACAAATTGCCATCTCATCCAGGATGGCATCCCTGACCTCAGAGGCAGTGTGCTGTCCGTCTCCCAAGCTGATGAGCTTCAGCCCAGCCTGCTGACGTCTCCCCACACCAGTGTTGCAGCGTTTTCAGCTCGTAGCTGGGGTCAATCTAACAGCGGAGGAGGAGGAGGGTGGTGTTTCAGCCCTCCTCCCAGGAATGTTTTGTGGGGAGACAAGTCAGGAAAATTCTTGAAACGGGAGAGTTTTGCATCTTTGCCCTTGCTGCCTATGGACATCCCTTTGCCTCTAGCCACCATTTTCCCTGCTTTGCTTGCCTCCACATCCACACTGCTTTTGCCCCTAGACATCACCCCAGTCCATGCCTTAGCTTGTACCCCCAGTTTTTCCTGCTTAGCTTGCCTCCACATCCACACTGCTTTTGCCCCTAGACATCACCCCAGTCCATGCCTTAGCTTGTACCCCCAGTTTTTTCCTGCTTAGCTTGCCTCCACATCCACACTGCTTTTGCCCCTAGACATCACCCCAGTCCATGCCTTAGCTTGTACCCCCAGTTTTTCCTGCTTAGCTTGCCTCCACATCCACACTGCTTTTGCCCCTAGACATCATCCCTATCCATGCCTCTTCCCCTAGCCATAACTCTGCCACCCCTGGAAACTCATGGTGCAGAAACTTTGGTTGCTGACTTTGAGGAACCCTTGGGTTTTGTAGATGGAACTCCATCAAAGGTCTGTGCAGCTCACACACCCTGCTCAAGATATGGTATTGTAGGGTTTCAGCGTGTGTGAATGACGGACAACAGCCTGTGTTTGGACAGATGTAGGCCTTGCTAGAGTGTTTTTAGGCTAGCAGCGACTCCTGTGCACTTGCAAAAGTGGGCGCACAAGCGCCGCATTTTCAACAGTAGCTTCGGTACATTTGGGTATGTTTTTAAAAAACTTTGCACCACTAGGTTAGACGTGGGCCAAACATGGAACGTGTTGGAGGCTGGCAAGCTCCAGAGCCGCTACCAGGTTCCAGCCATTATCACAGGCGTAAAAATGCCAGGCCCCAGGTGTAGCAGGGAAAAAAAAATGCCATCTCAGCCAGGATGGCATCCCTGACCTCGGAGGCACTGTGCTGTCTGTCCCCCAAGCTGATGAGCTTCAGCACCGCCTGCTGACGTCTCCCCACACCAGTGTTTTAACGTTTGCCGCTAGTAGCTGTGGTGGAGGTTGCAGCGTCGTAGGGTTTCAGTCTACTCCTGCCATGAATTTTGGCCTGGGAGAGGAGATAGGCCACCCCAGTTTGCACCCGGGGAACAGACTCCACCACATTCACCCTGCCTGTCATTAAAGATAAGCACTGCAGCATCCCTGACCACAGGCGCTTGTCCAAGTGTCGGTGGTCAAGTGGACCTTGCAGCAAAGCGCGGAACTAAGGGTCCACCTGATGTTGAGTGACACGTGCTGGTGCAAGGCGGGGACACCACACCGGGAGAAGTTGAGACGGCTAGGGACGGCATAGTGAGGTGCCACAGTTGCCATCAGGTCCGGGAAGGCGGGAGTTTCAACAAGCCGGAACGCCAACCTCTCCTGGGCCAGCAGTTTAGCGATGTTGGCGTTCTAGGCTTGCGTGGGTGGGTGGTTAGCGGTGTATTTCTGCCGGCGCTCCAATGTCTGAGAGATGGTGGGTTGTTGTAAAGAAGCGCCTGATGGTGCCTTTGATGGTGCAGGAGAAGGAGATAAGACAGAAACAGGGGAGGATGAGGGAGAAGTCAACAAAGTGGCGGAGGCAGATGAAGTGATGTCCTGGCTCGTCCTCTGGAGTGCATCGCCAGCACTGTGAGCAGAGGCAGTGGCATGAACGGCGGGCGACGTTTGTCCTGCCGTTGCTGCCTGCCACTGATTCCATTGCTTGGATTCCAAATAACGGTGCATTGAAGTGGTGGACAGGTTGCTCTTCTCAGGGCCCCTACTCGATTTCGAGAGGCAAATTGTGTAGACGACACTATATCTGTCCTCGGCGCATTCCTTGAAAAAACTCTACACCTTCAAGAAACGTGCCCTCGATGGGGGAGTTTTTCTGGGCTGGGTACAAAAGGGAACATCTTCGGACATTCCGGGTCTGGCCTGGCTTTGGCAAAGCAGCTGACCTCTGCCTCTGGACATGTCTCTGCCTCTAGCTACCCTTTTTGGTGCTGCACCTGCCTCAACATCCACACTACTTTCCCAGCTTGACATCTGCCTTGTCCAGGTGGGGTCGGTGTCCTCGTCGTCCACCACCTCCTCTTCCAACTCCTGTCTCGCCTCCTCCTCCTGCACAATGCGCATGTCAACTGGCTGCCCTGACAGCAACTGCGTCTCATCGTCGTCGATGAGGGTGGGTTGCTGGTCATCCGCCACCAAATCAACCGGAGATGGAATGGAGGAGACTCTAGTGTTTGAGCATCTGGACACAGATACTCGTCTGTTAGGTCCGTGGAATCGCGAAATGGAGGGGCAGGTTGCGGTACAGTCAAAGGAAGGGAGAACAGCTCTGGGGAGCAGGGACAGTTGGGGTTATTGTTCTGGGAAGATTGGGAATTTTGGGTGGAAGGAGGACAAGACTGTTGGGTAAGAGGAGGTAGAGGCTGCCTGGCTGGTGGACAATGTGCTTTAAGCGTTATCCGACAGCCATTGCAAGACCTGTTCCTGGTTCTCGGGCCTACTAATCTTTGTACCATTCAGCCTAGTTAATGTGGAACTTTTGTGCAAAGCGCAGAACTTAGGGCCCGCCTGATGTTAAGGGACACACGCTGGTACAAGGCTCAACTCACCCTAAGTGCCAAAAGCACTGCTGGTGCAAGGCTCTACTCATGCCAAGGGCCTCAATCTCTGCTGGTAGCTCAGCTTAAGGTCATGTAACTTTGTTTGGAAGGGCTCATGTTAAGGGCTAGAAAAGTGAATTTTGGAAGGTCTTACCACATCACACACACACACACACACACACACTCAAAATGACAGTTAAGGGTGAGGGCTTTTGGAATTCCCATTGCCTATTCCATTTGTGGTTGTCATGGGGAACGTGATTTAAAGGGGTGGTTGTTACTGTTTGTTGAGCTTAAATTGGGGTTTGTGTCCATCCATTTGGGGAGTAAAGAAGGTTTCCAGGTATTTTCCCACTTTGATAGAGGTTTTTTTGAATGTGTAAAGTGTGTAGTTGTTAGGCAGTGATGTTGGGGTAATAGAGGGTCTTTGGTGTGTTAGATGCCCCCAGACATGCTTCCCCTGCTGTCCCAGTGTCATTCCAGAGGTGTTGGCATCATTTCCTGGGGTGTCATAGTGGACTTGGTGACCCTCCAGACACGGATTTGGGTTTCCCCCTTAACGAGTATCTGTTCCCCATAGACTATAATGGGGTTCGAAACCCGTTCGAACACACGAACATTGAGCGGCTGTTCGAATCGAATTTCGAACCTCGAACATTTTAGTGTTCGCTCATCTCTAGTGTTTACGTGTCAGAATGAGCGCAGCGTTATTTTATGGGAAAGGCCCCTAAAAACTGCATGCAGTTCTGTAGAAAAAGCATTATGTAAACCTAGCCTATGACTAAGGACCCAACATTGCAGAAACGCAGCATTTGTGAGTGCTGCAGAAACACAAAAAATGCTGCATTTTACATTACCAACACATGGGATGACATCACAAGCGAGTGCTTTCCCTATGTATGTAATATGTTTGAGGGGGACAACTGCTCATTCCTTTGTAACCATAAGAATAAGGCTCCACAAAGCGAAACGGAGCACAAAAACGAAAAGGAAAAAAATTCAGCAGAAACACATCACGTTTTTCCCTGCAATGTTTTTCATTGTGTTTTTCTCTGTGATTTTTCTTCCCGTATTAAATCTATAGGGAAAAACCACTTGCATTTCTTCAGGTAAAATTGACATGCTGCATTTTTTTCCCAATGTCTGGATGTGATTAGCCAAAATCTTATTCACTTTTCTGGTGCAGTAAACTGCAGTGTTTGTTTCCGCAACGTGGGGCCTTAGCCTGAAAGTGCAATGTAATAAAAATGAACATAAGCCAAATTTATTTACTAAATGTGAGTCTATAAATCTTTACTTTACATACTGAGAAAGGTATTAAACTTATTAAACCACATTGTGCAAATGAAAAACACTTGTAACCTTGTAGCTGAAATAATGAAATTAATTAGCGTTATATCTGTAGCATTATTGTGCACAACGTCTTTAATGTTATTACTAAATCAAATTGTATTTCCTGTACGGAACAGAATATGCAATAGAAATGTCTATAAAGCATCTATTGATATAATGTGGTTTTAGCTGTGTTCATCGGTATCTCTTAATAATTGAAATGGTAACAATAAAAACTGTATGATAATATCAGGCTTTTCCCCTGTAAAATCCTCTTTGTGTCTATGGAAAATATATTTGATTTTACAATACAGCTGCTGGACCGAGTAATAAATTATTGGGAAAATTAATTTTGTGACTGCTACTGTAAAAAAAACATGCAAAATGGTAAAAAAAAAAATCTGGTTAATCTCTTGCTGAGTGAAAATGGCTAATTAAATTTCAAGACATTTGTACATATAATTGAAAAGTGCTTGGAATCTATCACAAACTGAGCAGAGATAATGGTTCCCAATGCTGCCATAGAAAAGGGAATCACTTCCTCTTTTGTTATATGTGGAAAGTCAATGGTACAAAATAGCTTCAGTTGTTGGAAAAGTCAATGAAAACACACAAGTAAATGAAGGCTGGGACTATATTTAAAGAATTTTTTTTCTGTTCTGCAAGGCTGGGAGGAAAACAACACTCTCAATATACGGAAAAAGAAAAGGAATATCTGAAATAGTTAATTGTTCCATGTCGGCAAGGTAGGCATCAAGCATCATTGGGAGTTCATGGCATGTGTTGTAGAATGGAGGCTGAAAGATTCATTGAAATGGGCTATTTTATATATATAACCCCTGTCTATATATATCCTAATAGGGCTCCCGGGTCCTTGCACCTGCACTGATATCTGCATAAGGTCAAAGCTAGTATAGGAGTCATGTATAGTTTAGACCAGAAAACACCCACTGCACATCCTGTCCACAACTACCATTTTTGGAAAGGGGTGAAAGAGGCATAAAAATTAAAGATGAGCGAACACCGTTCGATCGAATAGGTATTCGATCGAATGTGCCTTCCGTGACCTGATGGCTCTGAACCCCCACCCTCCTCCCTCTCCGCCATCACATCGACCCCAGCTACCTGCTGGAAATGCTGCAGCACTGGCATGGGGAGATGTCAGCAGGTCGTGCTGAATCTCATCAACTTGGAGGACAGACAGCACACTGCCTCCGAGGTGAGTGATGCCCTCCTCGATGAGATGGCAACATGGTTTTCGCCACTGCACCTGGGCCCAGGCATAGTTGTGTGTGATAAAGGCCGGAACCTGGTAGCGGCTCTGGAGCTTGCCAACCTCCAACACGTTCCATACCTGGCCCACATGTTCAATTTAGTGGCGAAACGTTTTTTTTAAAACATACCCAAATGTATCCGAGCTACTGGTGAAAGTGTGGTGCTTGTGCGCCCACTTTCGCAAGTCTCCTGTAGCTGCTGCTAGCCTCCGAAGCCTCCAGCACCGCCACCATCTGCCAGAACACCAGCTGATGTGCGATGTCCCCACATGCTGGAACTCCACATACCACATGTTGAGTAGAGTGTGTGAGCAGCAGAGATCCTTGATGGAGTACCATCTCCAAAACCCAAGGGTTCCTTAGAGTCAGCTCCCGCAGTTTACGCACCATGAGTGGCCATGGATGGCAGACTTATGCGAGATCTTGCATGTCTTTGAGGAGTCAACCATGAGGGTTAGTTGTGATGACGCACTTGTGAGTGGCACAATCCAGCTCCTGTGTGTGATGTGAGAATCCCTCATCGCCATCAGGGATAACGCATTGGACGTTGAGGAGTCGGGCATAGGAGCACAACCATCCCAGCAGGATAGTCAGGGCACACTCCTGTCCACTTCACATCGTATATTGAGGGAGGAAGAGGAGGAGGAGGATGACGAAGTGGCAGATCTCATTGTCACATAGAAGGCTAGCGGGGAGTTCAGTGCATCCCATTGCTGCAGCACGAATGGGGTGAAATGGAGGAGGAAATGGAGAGTGACCATTCCGCTGGGGGCAGCCAAGTCATGCCAAGTAACACTCTGGCACACATGACTGAATACATGTTGGAGTGGATACCTGTTTAAAGGGGTTGTTCAGTATAAACTGATAATTATCCCCTAAACTAAACTCCCTCCCCCGCCTAACTTCTAATTTACTTCAATAAAAAAAAATCTATAATTACATATATCCCTGAAGAGGTCATGTGACCACTCCAGGGACACTATCGTATAATCCAGTGACGTTCCATTTCACTGCTTCCGAAACAGAATGTCACCATCACTCTTCCCCCTCCCCTATCCCCATCAATACTAACCAAGCCTTCCTGTGTCTGGGGACAGCTCCTCCCCTCTTCTTTTCTTTTAGCAGTGGGCAGAATAGGTTAGCCAGGGAGACGGGATAGAGTGAGAGGGGCTAGTAATGGGTGGGATCGCTAGTCAGTGAGAGTGGGAGGGGCGAGACTTAATGAGACACTGGTGTGAGAGGGGTTAGGCTTAGCGAGATGAAGGGTTTTGTAACAGAATGAGAGAGGAGGAGGGGGGCTGAGTGAGAGGGACTTAGTGCAGCAGCTACGAAGGAAGCTGCACAACAGGAAGGTAACAGCATGCAAACAAACAGAGGATGCAGCAACCAGAGACACCCAGAAATCACTCCAAACACTGCTAAAGGTATATGGGTGTATTTATTAACCCATCACTAACACTAACAGAACTTTAAAAAATAAATCTGCCCAGAAAACCCATTTAAGTGCATCCCTTAAATTTTCCATGAGTCTTAGCATGCTCATTTTTTATTTTATTAAACATATATATAATTATATTGCTTTGCATTACATTGAGAAGACTTGTGACTATGAAATCAGTTTTGTAATGACTGCAAGAAAGGCAATGCAAGGTAGCTTGCAGTCTTCTGAACCAAACATTTCTAAGACTATGTTATGTTGTGTCAGAATACCAGGGAACATCTTTAGTCTGGGTGACAAACTCTGGATTCCAATGAATGTTTCCATGGTTATATAGATTTTAATGACCGTCCGCTATTAACAACAAGTGTACTGAATGGTTTGAGCAGTCATGTCATCATCTTCTATGTCCTTTTTGGAGTCAGCAGTCATTCACGTAAGTTACAGTACTCAGGATAATGATGCTCTTCACTGCAGAAAGGATGTGGTTTGAAATCAAATTCTATTTAACAAGAAGGTCAGAGAAATATCTTGTTTTTCTCTCTTTTATCTCTGTGAATGTTAATATTTTATAACTTATTTAGTCGGAAAATTTTGCTACCTAAAAGTAAAATGTCCAGTGTAATGACTAGGAACATTACAACAACTAAAACTATCTAAAAGACAAGTCCAAGGCTACAGTCACACGACTAATGTCTCTGCGACAGACGTCACTTTACAGCATTAAATTTAAAGGGGTTGTCCAGGATAAATTCAGAATTAACCCCTAAACTAAACCTTCCCCACCTAACTTCTAATTTACATTAATTTAAAAAAATGTATAATTAACCATATCCGTAGGAGCAGTCATGTGACCGCTCTAGAGACATTTTCTGATAATCTGGTGACGTTCCATTTCGCTACTTCTGAAATGGAACATAACCATTACTGTTTCCCCACCCTTATCCACTGCAATACTTACCAAGACTTCCTGTGTCCAGGAAATGGATCTTCCCTTTCTTCCTGTCTTCTACAGTAGGCAGAATAAGTTAGCTAGGGAGACAGGGAGAGTGGGGCTAGGGTTAGTGAGCGAGTGAGGGTGGGAGGGGCTAGGTTAGTGAGAGGCAGGGTTTTGTAACAGAGTGAGAGAAGAGGGGGACTAAGTGAGAGGGAGTTAGTGCAGCAGCTACACAGGAAGCAGCACAGCAGGAAGCTGTAAACTATGAATTAATGATACACAAATAATCCAATTCTATGTGGAAAAAAGGGCAAAAATAATAAAATAATTAATTTTTATTGATATGCGTTAAAAAATGTATATCCTGGGTATAAATATATTAAATTTATTAAAATATTTTTTCCAGATAATGTATTGGTGTCTTTATTGGTCGATGTTTGGAATGGCATACTATTCTACTATTACACTTCCAAAAAGACCTCCAAAACCCAAAAGCAACATATACTTGGTATCCCAAATCTTTAGTATTCCCAAGTCCTAAAATTTGCCCTAGGAGAGATGACTAATATTGCATCAACGGCTGCCTGTATCTCAAATGGCAAAGAGATGACTTATAGCCTATTACATTGATGCAAAAAATACTGTAACACCGTAACTGCTACCTATCCCGAAGCTGTAAACCAACTCAATCAATGTTTTGCGTTGTATTAGAAAGCATGTTGCATCATAATCACAGATGGACCCAATACTGATAAACTAGAGACGCCCTCTGCAACAAACTATCACTTGACCCAACTAGATACTGCTATGGGCATGCAGATAAATAGACCAGAGGACATATATACAGGGTATCATAGACTTAACCTCTCCCTGTTGCCATTACATCACTGTAATGATATAATGCCACCACGGCACCCACAACTCCGTCTCAACGCGTATCACTTTGCATTGGCAGAGCTCCTCAGGAGACTATTACTGTATAGCTGGTCAGATATTAATAAAACAGCCCATTTCCCTGATAACAGCAGTGAAAACCGATTTTCCCTACACCTCGGTGGTAGGTGTGGGTACTGAATAGTACCCACCGGCAGAGTGCTACAGCTGGATCTATTTATACCCTGAATATTAGCCCCATGTTGGCCAATCAGCGTGCTTCCAGCCAGGGGTATGCCCACAGACTCTACCCCTTGGCTCCTTTTGGACCGCCGATACTGACATCGTTTCCATGGCAAACAGACGCCAACACCCAGTATACGATCGGACGAAGTAAACAAAGGATATCAGGTAAGTATCTCAATATGTAATACGGTATGTAGCTCAGGTTCAGTTTTCCAAGGAGGACGTCAGTCTGCGCTAACTTCCCCTGCAACGGACATCCATCTCAACAGTGAGATCTTCATACAGTGCGTTTAAGAATCACCGATCCCTCATTCCATATGGTCAGCAACGGACTATACCCTACTATAACAAACCACATCACAGCACTAAGTATAGTGGTGACTACTGGTATATTTATTGGAAAGTCTCTTTTAATGAGCAGCTAGAGCAATATTTTGATTATACAATAATAATTATACAATAATATATTATACAACAGTAGGTGACATTTATATAGCACTAATGTGTATGAACCTGACAATGGAGCCTAAAAAACATACACTGTATTCTGCAAAATATAAGGGAGGGATTCATCACATGTGTTACAACACTAACACCACTTGCAACTACTAGAGCTCTCTAAGAACAACTAATCCTAGTATTGGAGCCATGAAAATAGCAAGAAATTCACCTTTATTTCCAGTAATTATTAATGCCATTTTTATCGGAAAGAAAGACATTTCTCCAGGGACAATAGATTGTAAAGCTCACTTTTGTCTTAGACAAGAAAATTAAAGTGCAGTGTGACCTTTCTAAGTAGACCAAGCATCCATTTACTATTACCGCCTGATACTATTCTAATATGCCATGTAGCTTATAACACTATAAGGCTAATGCCACACATGGCATAAACCAAGGAACGTATCGCAACATTATAGGGAGCCTTCACACGGAGTATATGCTCCGCTCATTCTTAACGTAAAAGTAGTTCAGAATGAGCGCGTAAAAACCAGCTTCCATTGACTTGAATGGGTGCCGACACACGAGTATTACCCATTGAAATCAATGGGAGGCTTTTTTCCCTATTGCTTTCAATGTGATATGCGCGTTCAGAATGAGAGGAACATATACTCCGCGTGAAGGCTCCCTTAGGCTAAGGCCCCATGGGCCGTATCCGCAGCACTAAAGCACTGCGGGAAGAACCGCTGCATGAACGTATTGTGGTTCTTTCCGCAGCGCTTTTAAGAGAAAGTTCACAGAGTTTTCCTCTGCGGACTTTCTCTTAACATTATATCTATGGGAAAGCCGCCGGCATTTCCATAGATATAATTAATAGAGATGAGCGAGTACTGTTCGGTTCAGCCGATCCGAACAGCACGCACCATAGAAATGAGTGGATGCACCTGGTACTTCCGCTTTGACGGCGGCCGGCCGCTTAACCCCCCGCGTGCCGGCTACGTCCATTCATTTCTATGCGAGCATGCTGTTCGGATCGGCTGATCCAAACAGTACTCGCTCATCTCTAATAATTAACATGCTACGATTTGCAAAGCCACAACGGCTTTGCAAATCGCACCGTGTCTGTGCTGCGATCTTTTCCACAAAGTGGGGACGGGATTCATCCAAATTTGCCTTTGCACTTGCACTTTGCCTACTCTGTACAACGCTGCGATTTTTCGCAAATCGCGGCGTTTCCGGTCCATGGGGCCCCGGCCTTACAGTGTTTTTCTAGTCAATCTCATCTCTGCTATGCAGGAAAATACATGGTTTTGGAAATCGCAGCATGTCAGTTATACTTAAGGTGTCCCTATAGGTATAATGGAAACAGAAACTCAGTAGACTTTCTGTAAAAAATGCTGCAGGAAAAACCAGGATGTGTTGGCACCATAGCGCTTTTTTGATGTGGGACACTACATATTATGCTTTTTATAGTGTGTGATAGACAGATCAACTGGAATAGTGCACATTTATTGGAGAATGATTTTTCCCCCCTTTATTCATGGTCATATGGTCTACATATGTATATTGTACAGATACACAAAAATACATAACTCATGTAATGAAATATTATTATGTAATAAAAAATGGAGCATGACCTATTACTATGATATGATTTGCCTCTTACAGGCTTTATCAGCTTTATTGGCAATCCTGTGCTACTCTATAGATCAGTAAAGGTATGGCCGGGATGAATGGGAATTAAAAGGGAGTTAAGAGAGAAAAAATGTCAATATCACAATATCTGTGGAAATGATTTTTGGACATGACTCATGACCATATGTTATAACTGAGCACATACTGACTGTAAAATAACATGCAATTATTGGATTCATTGTAGTTATACTTCTGAGCAAAATAGTAATGGGCAGATTTTTGTAAAGTTTCAATGAGTTATTTTTCTCTAGATATGATACAACATATGGGCAAATATTAACCCATAAATACCATGATGATGGGGACAATGAGGAAATAAAAGCAGTGCTGTGCCATACATGGCGTTCACAAAATGTGCTATACATCTTAGGGTGCATTCATACGGAGTAGATGCGGCGCGCAATACGCTGCGTTTACAGGATGTTTGCGCCGCGTTTTTGATGGTGCATGTTTGCGGTCGCGTTAACATCGCGTTAACATCCCTGACTGTTAGCAAAAGGAACTAAGGCTAAGGTAAAGAATGTGCACATACAGCCACAGTAAGCTACAACAAAGTAAAAGCTACTACTATACTGTATGAAACCAATAGGTTATTTTATTTGAAAGGTGTAAATGCAATAAGAGAAACAAAGAAGTTCCTTTAAGGCTAAGGCCCCATATATTGGGCTGCACTAAAAAGCACTGCGAAAAAAGCCACAGCGGCAACGTGTTGCGTTTTTTTTCCCATAGAACTGTTCACAGAAAGTCCCCAGAGGTTTCCTCTGCGAACTTTCTGCTTCCATTATACCTATAGGGAAACCACCGGCATTTCTATAGGTATAATTGACAAGCTGCGATTCCAAATCACAATGTATCTGCAGAGAAAATGTTTCCGCAAGGTGTGGATGGGATTCATTAGACTCCCATCCACCTTGCAGTGACTTTAAAATGCTGCATTTTTTCCATGACATTTCTGCTGTTGCCAAAACTTGTAACTTGTAACTTTGTTGTAGCAGTGCTGCGGAATATGTTGGCGCTATATAAATAAAATGTATTATTATTATTATTATTTATGACATGTGGGGCCCCGGCCTAAAGGGGTATTCCTGTAGCATGTAGTTGGACCTGTGTTATTGGTCACCTCATGAAATAAAAGTCTCCAATTTCTTATAATTAACCAACTGGAAAATAGGACAGGTAGGCAAAATTACTCAGATGAGGTCATGTATTGAGCAGCGATGCCATGATGACTGTATTTTAATCAGTATTTAAATGGGAAAGAAAAAACAGCTATTGGGGACCCCAGGAATGGTGCTACACCTGGAATTACATAGCAGACAGGTGGACAAGCAGTTCTCCGAGCTTTGTGAAAAAACGTCTGGAAACCGTAATCCTAAGACCTTTACGTGAAAAGTTCCTGAATATGTCCAGTAACTAAATAAGGAATAGGGTTTATGCATCCGATTTCTCAATCCTTTAGTTTTCAGAGAGAGTGGCTGCCAGATACCTACCACACAGTCACCCAGGGAATACTGGACAGAGACATCAATGATTCATTCAATCCTGTAGTGTATAAAACATGATCTGGTGGAATATGTCAGACAGGCCGGAGCCTTTACTCTGTTGTAGGCCAGGTACATCATTTAGCTCATCGGTGACATCAAAAAGAGAGAATGAAGCTGCTTATTTATAACTGGATGGAATAGAAATCAGTTTGTAGAAGTTGTCAGCCATGTCAGCGACCAGACTGCATAAAAAGAAAGGGAAAATTTAAGATTTTTAACAAATTATTTTGCACACCCACAAACTCAAGGTAAAGAACTTTGAGGATGAATTAGAATATTTGATTAAAATGTGAAGGATTTACACTTCCTGTTATTATTTTACAAGTTCTGATGTAATAACATAAAAGAAGCCCTTGCTTGGATATCACAGGTGTCTTCCATCCTTCGGCCTCCTGTTTCTCTAGCTGCTTAGCACAATGTCCTCCCACAATGTTTTCCTGGACCTTGGCAATCCTGCTTAGTTTTAATTGGTTAATATCGGTGTTTTGTCAGATTCTACTTATGCACCAGGCAATAAGCAAATCCAGTTTATGATTAATGAATGCAATGTGCTCGAGGGTTCAGCATCTTTAATTCTCGTATCCATATGTTGTTCACACTGGGTATATGTAAAGGACGAGGCTGCTATAGAGTTAGCTGATCAGGGGGCAATGGTATCTCAGCTTATTACTAGGCTAGATATTAGATTATGGGGATAATGTCACTCCTTAAGGAGAGACCACCTATTAGGTGTGTGGAGACTTATACAGCCATAGTCGCTCCACTGTAAGGGATCATGGGAGGAATATGCAAATCTGTCTCCCAAGATGCAAATAGGGAGACAGTGCCTCTGTTATGCTGCCCACTATAGGCTAGATATTAGTATTATTTTGACCGAGATTGAGATATTGATAACCTGTCCCTAGAATAGGTTATTAATATCAAATCAGTGGGTACCCAACACAAGCGAACCCACTGATTAGCTCCCATGTTAGATGGGTGTGCACACTGTATTATTATTGTATATTAGAACCCACCAATTGATGGCCCATCATAAGGGTAGACCATCAGCATGGACAACTCCTTTAGGCTGAGGCCCCATGTTGCAGAAACACTACTTTTTTGTTGCAGATTTTGGAGTGTTTTTTTGAGGGGAAGCCAGGAGTGGATTGAGCAGAAGGTAGAAGTATAAGAGCTTCCCATTCCTTTTGTAGCCATTCTTGGCTTTGGCTCAAAAAAACGCAGCAAAATCTTCAACAAAAAATGTTGTTTCTGCAATATGAGGCCTTAAGATGCACCAGCATGTACAGTATAATTGTGAACATTTTGGTACAACATAGGCTATGTTTAGTAGTTTAAAGTTAGAGAAAATTTTCTAAAGATGCAGCGTTCAGCGCCGCACCTCCCATGAGGCAACCTGAAGCGAGCGCTTCAGGCGGCGCTATTCCAGGGCCTCAGGGAGGGTGGCATTTTTGGTTACCTAAGCCAGTCCAGGACAAGCTGTCCTGGACTGGATTAGCACCGAGCGGTGGTTTGGGGAGGCCACTCACTTTTTCTTTGGTGAGTTGTATGCCATCTTCTCAATACTTCAAAATAACATAAGACCTATGTAGGATTATATCTTGTTACAGTTGCCAATGCTTACCATAGATGGTTTATTTTATTTGTTCTTACTCTTCAGTATACTGTATATTATTACTGTTAGTATATGGCTGTATTTCCTATTAATAATGAAGTACGGTATTTTATTGGCATTTGCCTTTACATGTATTTAAACATTATAGGTGGCATCACCAATGATAATAAATAAAATGCAAAATCTAATAGAACACAGAGGTCACATTGTCTAATATTGTTACTATATATATTTATTCCCTTTGATAACCTCTGTCTAGTATTGGCAAATGTACATTAGCAAACCTTCTATGTCTCTATATCTAATACAGGCCTCATATCACATTACAGTGCCACAAAGTTGCGGTTGTCAGCGGTGTTCATTGTAGAAGGATATTTGCACTTAATTATGTTACATGATGCATTGGATTTCTTATATATTGCTGCTCTCTTTCCTATATATTCCTGGTCTTTGCAGTAAAGGTGTGTGGGTTCCTGTGAGCTGTAAATATGCAATTCATTGTCTGACCTTCTAGCGACATTTGGCAAGTTTTCTTTTTCTATTATTCTGTTCTGGCCCGACTATCCAGTACCCTGACCTCTGTGGAATGACCTGAATAATCTGTGCCAGAAATGACCCACATCTTTGTTACAACCATAAAGCATTGCTTTGACCAGTACTCTGGCCATGATTTACTATTGTGGACACAAATAGACACTGTTGTAAACCTGGTGCAATGTGCTGCGTCTAATTTGGGCTTAAATTTTGTGCCAATAATGAAAAAATCTGGCAAACAGTAAGCCATCATGCCACAGAAAGGTGATGTAAATGCTGACTAGACAGTCTGAAGATACACCGGATTTATCACCCGGAATCAGTCACTGTGATAAATCTGTTGGATTTTCAGACTGCCTGTCTATGTGTGCACGGTCTAACTATTAGTAAGTCTGGGGATCTGTCTTTTCACTTAATCTTAAACTTTTGATTTCAGGCTGTATTGAGTTTGACTATTGCAGTTGTTGTGCATCTTATTACAAGCACAGTATGTACAACGCAACATGGAAACTTCTTTTATCTATTGTATTTTTTAACATGTCTGTTTACTTTTTTGGACTTCATATTGATTCTGCTTGATGATAAAGGGTCATAGTCACTAGGTAAATCTGAAATTTCCAACACCAATGGTTCATGTCTTATCATACAAAGAATGTTGTGTGTTGTGCTACCTGGTCATACTTGCCACTGCCCAACACTATGTTCTTCCTAGTTGTGGTTGCGATGTTTCAGTCCTTGCTTATAGGGTGTGCAGATCCCCTAATAAACGCTAAACATTGCGGTCTGCTCCCAGAAAACTTTGTGTACCTTTAGACTATTTAAGGCAGTTTTTCCCACAGCAATCTGCCTGAGCAAAATGTTTCTAGCTTTTTAGTTTTCTTCAGTATATCTGCCTGTTTACCAGTTACCTTATCTCAGATCTATTCCTCATACCTAATTCTGGCTTATGTGTCAAACATATTCTGCAGCCCTGACTCCAAACCCTATCTCAATGACTCTCTTGCCTGATCCCTATATACTGCATGCTGCCTGAGTCAATCTACCTGGGTCAGTTATCTCATACACTTGGACTACTTGTATAGGTAGTTACCTGGTGGTTACCTGCAGCAAATAACCCTGTGCGTGGATTTAGATGTGAACCAGTGAATCACTTACACAACTCAGGAGTAACTCAAAGCCAAACCAGTTAGGTGACCCAGTGGGCGTCCACACCTGCTGCACATTACAGTTTAGATGATACAATTGCAATGTTTGTGTACATGAAGACTAACACTATTTTTCACTATTATATGACATTTGTTTTGAATTATTTTGCAGTTTCTCCATCTGCAGTCTATCTATGTAGTTTGCAGTTCTCCCATAGATGGTGACTGGAGACTAGCTGTCATAAACTGCTCACATTAGGCAGAGAAGAATCCGCTCTTTAAGGCCTCCATGAGGCAGAAATGCTACAGAAAAAAATCATGGTAAATGCCATCCCAACTTTGCGGTAAAATACTGCTATAGACACTTGGCAATGTCCAAAACCGTTGCAGTTTAAGAAATTGCAGCATGTCTTTTACACTTACATAAATGCCAGCAGTTTCCCTATAGGTGCAATTGAAGCAGAAAGTCCAGAGGAATCCTCTATGAACCTTCTGTCCAAAGCGCAGCGGGAAGAAGCGCTGCAGATCACTACATGGGGGTTTAACCTTACACACACTCTGTCTACCAAGGAGCTGTCTCAGTGGTATCCACTGAAATTTAGCTTATTGCCACAGGTCTGGCAACTACAATTTCTGGTTAACATCAGCTATCATGAGGGAAAACTGCAAGTGACTACCCAACTCCCATTTAGTGGCTACTGCGCGTAAATTGTGAAAGTTTTTGGCCCTTTAAAAAATGAAAGCATGGCCATGCCATATATGATAGGGTGACCTAGGGTGGAGTAGACCCTATATTATACAGAGGTCATCCCTTTTACTATTACAATATAGAAATAATTTATCTTTTCTTATGTCAACATGTTTCCCATTTGATAGCAAGATAAATTGCTTACATTCTATCTACTTCGCACTACAGACAGTATTTTTCACTTTTCTTTCTTTTATTACCATGCCTGTCTTTCTAAATGCTATTTTAGAATATGATAACTCAGCAGCATCTAAAGCTTTCAGATATTCCACTTTTGTAGACATAAAACAAAGAATAATTATATATCCAGAACTGATGTTTCTCACTATTTGATGAATTCCTTAACAAGCTTTTTCTAAATCACAGAGCTGTGTTCACAATGACAAGATCTGAACAAGAGGGAGATTTATTGACACATTTACAGTTTAGATGATAAATGTAGACTTCAGGCTCAGAGGTTTAAAGATGACTTTATCATTACAAAATCTGAATTACTCCGCGTAGTATTGGAGAAAAAAAATCTGATGGTAGATGGAAAGAATTAATCGTCTTTTGCGTGACAATTTGCATAGTACTTTAGCTTGTTCTTTCTTGATTCTAATTTGTATTGGAATTTTCAAAACGATATATAATGAAAAGCAAATCCCTACATACTACTGATCTGTAGACACTCAGCTCACTCCTATGTGGTGTATGCTTTGAATTATGTAAGTTTTCATCCCCATAGAAGCCTGATGGAACATGAAACGGTCCTTTTCTATTCCTATATAATATTGGCCTGAGGGATATTGTTTTATGTCATAGATGCAAGACAGAACTTTGATATGGATAGGGATAAAGTCTTTTGACTTCTTTTTTCAGTATATCATGTATCATTAGTCTCTGATCCCTTTGTATGTTCTAAACTACTTTGAGGACATCCCATTATATAGCATCTCATAGATTTTGCCATGCTGTACTATATATTGCACATTACTGGATGAGCACCCCCCATCTCTGCATGAATTGGGTGTTCACACCTGGAAAAGGGGTACAGATGAAAGAGGTTCACAATGAATTTTAAACTATGCAGGTTGACTGAATAGAGTGCTTGGGTCAATGCTTACTAGAGATAGCATACTGGGATAAGAAATAAGATGATTTATTTACTTTTCATAATATACAACTTTTTCTTTATAATGTTACCTTTTTGGTATACATAAACCTATATAGTCTGTTATTAGTGCATACACAGCAAGCATATACTGTACACATATAAGTTGACATTCCATTTAATATATGTGTGTGTTTGTGTGTGTATATATATATATATATATATATATATATATATATACACACACACACTAATATATATATATACAGTCCTATGAAAAAGTTTGGGCACCCCTATTAATCTTAATCATTTTTAGTTCTAAATATTTTGGTGTTTGCAACAGCCATTTCAGTTTGATATATCTAATAACTGATGGACACAGTAATATTTCAGGATTGAAATGAGGTTTATTGTACTAACAGAAAATGCGCAATATGCATTAAACCAAAATTTGACCGGTGCAAAAATATGGGCACCTCAACAGAAAAGTGACATTAATATTTAGTACATCCTCCTTTTGCAAAGATAACAGCCTCTAGTTGCTTCCTGTAGCTTTTAATCAGTTCCTGGATCCTGTACATGAAAGGACTGAAGAATAAGATATTACATATAACGTTATTCCAGAGCTGGTCTATAAATATAACAGTGAAAATTAGTAAGGTTATCGATATTATAGACACATTTCTGTTGTTGAGGTCTGTAGAACACCTTCTTTATGGTCAGACCCACTGACAAATGTTTTGTTTAATTCAATTTCCATACCCGTTCTTGAAGTACAGTACAATCACTATGCTGGGTATTGATTTATAACCAACACACTTCCTTTCTTCCATTGTTAATGCTACATAGGGACACAATGATTGCTTGGCAGCAGCATCCGACCTCTCTTGAGCCAAAAACAAAAGAACATAGCATTTACATTTCTTATTTAATTGCTTTGTTTTCCGCAAAATTACTTATGGACTTTGTAGAAAGGACTAGCATCTTGAAGTGGCCTATTTGAAGAAGTGCTGTATTTAGCACACAGCATACTCTTTGTTTTAACATTGCAGTCTGGTTTGAAAAGTTCACAGTAAGTGACCCATTCAGCAAAGGTTAGTTTCCTAAATGCCACACATTTATTTTCTTATTTTCCTTCTGTTTAGAAGCTACAAAGTGCAACACACATATAATATAAATTAGCTTTGTGCCAAAATAAAAGGTTATGCTAATATTTTTATATGATAAGACATAAAAATGGATGGCATATACAGTTTCTTGATAATGAATACTTCATTCAGCTTGCTTGCAGGCTATAGGCTTCTATACGGTCTTTGAACTGCTTGATGAGCTGGACTATTGTCATTATTAAGTCATGTTGATTTAGTGGTTAAAGGGGTATTCCCATGTACATAATCATATCTATATTTGAAGATAATTAAAAGTTAAACATTTTTGCAAATATAAGTAATTAAAAATTCTGCAGTTTTAAAGATTTTCTCTAACTTTCTTAGTGGTGACAGTCTGTTATCTTGATCGCTTGCCATGGATACGACCACTAATGCAGAAACTTCAGAAAATCTTTAAAACTCTGCAGAATTTTTTATTACTTATATTTGCAAAAATGTTTAACTTTTAATCATCTACAAATTAAAAAATAATTATGTAGATGGTAATACCCCTTTAACTATTTTTTGCAACAAATCTTCTTGTACATAGGAATAATGGGTGTTCTCGAAAATATACTTGAGAAAAAAAAGTAGTTTTACAATATTATAGCAAACGGGCTCAAAGCACAGGGGGTATTGGGCGATGGGGAAGTTAGTGGCTACCATACAGATGCTCATCCCCAACCCCCATAAAGGTCATGTAAGGGAATTGGTGGTTGAGCAATACCCTAGTGCTGCTGCTGAAACCAGGAAGGAAGGAAAAGATAGAGACAGCGAGTACTAAATTTTACCCAGCCCCTATTCCTACGTACTTGCCACAATTGTCCTGTGACAACTTGGCGACAGTCCCTTCTCTGAATAAGTGTTTCACAGAACAGGACAAGGCCAATGACACAGAAGCAGAGTCAGCAAGCCGAGGTAAAACCAGAGAAACAAACAGCACCAAATCAAAATCCAAAAGTGAAATCACAAGGGAAGCCAAAGGTCAAACGTCAGTAAATACAATACATCACAATAACAAGTGAAGCGCTTAGCAAGGACAGAGTCTCAATAGCCAGCAAACATATGTGAGCTGATGACCTGTTTATAAGAAGTCCAGAACCTGCCCCAGACTTCACTGGCAGGTAGTCTGTCAATCCCAAAGGTAAAGCTAAGATTTACTATTAGAAGAGCAGAATGAAACCAAGGACAAGGAGATGGGTTTGTCAGAAAATTAATTACAGAGATGAGGGAAATGGGGTAATTCAGACAGAACAAAAAGAACCAAATGCAAGGAATCATAACTGAATACGCCTCCTGCACCCCAGTGTGCAAGCAGAGGGTGGCACAGAGATCCAAACAGGCAGAGACGTTACAGGTCAGTTGTTTTATGGAAGCCAATTTACCTATCAGTATATTTTTGGCATGTGGAATGAAATTGGAGTTCCCAGAGGAAATCTATGCAAGTACAGGGAGAACATACGATTGTTGCTGTTGGTCAGATTCAAACCCAGGACCCCAGCGCTGTAAGACAACAGTGCTAACCACTAATCCACCATATTAATAACTAGTCGAAACTAAATCATATACAGATGTAGCAGAGTTAACCCGAATTTCCGCAATTGATTAAACTGCTGCAGGGTAATATGTTATCACAGAAGAAAACAAAAAGCGATGAAGTCATTGGAAAAGCATTTTTCAATGACCTTTCATTGGTTTTTATTTATATCACATTGAAGCAGTTTAACCAATTGCAGAAGTTCAGGTCAGCTCTGCTTTATCTGTATATAAAGAAAAATAATTATACACTGAGAAACATAAGCGTTAAAGAGCCAACAGAATGAATTCAGTGTCTAAAATTGCAGCACTTTACTGAACAGACTTAACTATCAACCTCCAATATGTTTGCCTCCAAAAAGCAGCCCACCACACTGCTCCTGAGCTGAGTGAAGTGGGTAACACAGTCTGCCTGAAAAGGCTCACATATGCTTGCAGTGAACACTAACTCCAAGTAAATGGTGAATCATGTGCTTTATGCAAAGGCTGCCAGAAAACAAAGAGAATAGAACTTACTTCAAAAACAAAGAATCTTGCATAGCAAGATTTATCATAACTATACTCATCTAACTCATCAAATTGGGGTCTCTGGGATTGGTATAAAGGTTCCAGGACCTTGGGTGCTCTTGTGAGATTTACACAATTTAGGCTTTACTGAGCTTGGCTTCATCATATAAATGTATATGTACCAAGAGCACCAGAGCTTAGCTGGACGTGAACATCAGATTCATCTCTTGGTATGTACGAAATATTTTTTTGAAAGAATCTATGGGTGGACGGAGAGTTAGCATAGGCAGCCCTGACACACTAAACAACTGATGCATAAGAACTAGAGATGAGCGAACACTAAAATGTTCGAGGTTCGAAATCCGATTCGAACAGCCGCACACTGTTCGACTGTTCGAACGGGTTTCGAACCCCATTATAGTCTATCGGGGGAAATGCTTGTTTCAGGGGTACGCAACATCGATCAAATTCTACTTACCAAGTCCATGAGTGAAGTTCGGGCCTGATTCTTCTCCCTGCGCAGCGTCCCCGCGTCCTCTTCTGGCCTTGAATTCACTCTGCTAGGCATCGGGCCTAGGCAGAGCCGACTGCGCATGCCTGTGCCCGCGCAGACAAGCGCAGTCGGCTCTGCCCAGGCCCGATGCCTAAGCAGAGTGAATGCAGAGCCGGAAGAGGATGCAGGGACGCTACGCAGGGAGAAGACTTCTAAAGGTAAGAGAAGAACCAGCGTTGATTGGCAATGTATAGCATTCTGCCAATCAATGCTGGTTCTGCATCGAATCTTAACTTCGAACAGCTAGTAGTATTCGATCGAGTACAAGTATTTCAAATACCGTAGTATTCGATCGAACACCTACTCGATCGAGTACTACTCGCTCATCTCTAATTAGAACGTGTTGATGATTTAGTGTCCCAAAACCTGCCAAAAGGTTCTCTTTAGCAGGGCACCCACTACTAGAGAGAGAACCAACAGTCCTATATTTTCTCCATTTATAGACAATTTGGCTTATCATGGCCTAATGTACACCCAGGCCATTAACAATACTTTGTAGCTTTTTCCAATTTTATGCATCTGAATATCTTATGCAGTTTTGTCATAGTTGTCAACCTTGAGGCTAGGTGTATGTTAATTAGTCATTCTTGAGAAGAACTGATTTGTCAGTATCCAGGCTTTGCGTGCCTTTATTTAATGGACAAAGTACCTTTAAAATCAACACTTTGAATGTAACTTCCTTAATGGGAGTCTGTCACTAGAACCCAGCATGACAACCCACGTACAGATAGGTTAGGATGACCTGAGTCTATAAGTGTTAAATCTAAAAAACCATAAGAATATAGTTAGAAAAGCTAAGCTGTGAGCTGCTTCAGTCTAAGTGTGTGACAAAAGGCTCCATTATCAAGTGCTGCAGCTATGATAAGAGTTTGAGCCCCCCTGAGAAGAGCTGGAGTGGGACAGTTAGTCAAACATGAAATTCTGGTGCGACTTTTGGAGAGACAGAAAGACATGTTATTCTCTGCAAAGCTAAATGAGACCAAGTGTTCTTCATGATGCTTTATTATTCTGTACAATGTACTGGGAAGCTGGAACAAAATTCAGAATGGGGTGCAATTGGAGAAAAACTGCATTTGTGTGACTTTTTTTACCGGCTTTGTTTTTATGGAGTTCACTCTGCAGCCAAAATGACATGTCACCTGTATTCTATGTTTTAGTATGATTCCAGGGATACTAAATTTATATAGTGTTATGTACATTTTAACCACTTAACAAAAAGTCTAAAACTGTGCAAGATAAATTCTTTTCTAAAAGTTGCCATATTTTAACACCCCTAACTTTTTTTTATCCCACTACAGCATTCACCGTATGGGAAAAATATTTTTAGAAATTTGTAGGCAGGGAATTTTCTGACACAAGAACACCTAATATGTATTTGTTTCACAGTAATTTTTTAATTTGTTTTTTTTATATTTTTTGAAACTTTTTTTCTTTTTTATTAGCACCATTCGGGGACGTGACCCTGTAACTATTTGATTGCAAGTCCCATAGACTGCAATACAACTGTATTGCAGTCTGTAGGAGATAGCTGTTGAGGCTGGTCATAGCCGGGTTCTGGCATACTATTACAGCGGATGTCGGGAATGGGTTAATGTTATGATGTTGAACATCATTCATATATGACTGTAATACATCATCTGATGGCACAACTACCCTTTTTGTCTGATCATTTGAAGACATCAAGAAAGCAGCTTACATGACCAATCCCTTGCTGCTTGTTCTGATGCATACTAGGTTCACTTTATTTCATGGACCAACTTGATACACAGGAATTGCTATGAAGTGCCTGCTGGACCAATGACTGGCACAGTGGTAAGGTGCCTCGCCCAACTATTGGCTGACCTACCATTTCCTGTGCGTTGTGATGACAGCATGAAGTAGAGATCATTGGGATCCTGGTCAGTGCTAGACCGATGAGGAGCGGACTGCTTTTATTATGTTTTTAATCCATTTACAATCTGCTTTAAAGGGATTCTATCACTAGAATTCTGTTTTAAACTAAATACACATAGGAATAACCTTAAAAAGGCTCTTCTCTTACCTTTATTATTCTGATCTGCGCTGCCGTTCCTAAGAAATATCTTCTTATGTAAATGAGTTTTCTTGCAGCACTGAGGGCATCCCCTGTACTGTTTGAAAACACTCCATCGACGGCCTCTGTCTTCTTCTCCACCTTCGCCTCTTCTTTCGCACTCCCATCACATATTCGTCTGAAAGCGCCAACGGACATGCGCAGTCGGCCATTTTCCTATGGCCTCTCCTGTTCAACCACAGGAAAATGGCCAACGGACATGCATAATCGATGAAGATGCGATGGGAGTGCAAGAGAAGAGGTGGAGGTGGCTCAGTGGTTAGCACTGCAGCCTTGCAGTGCTGGAGTCCTGGGTTTGAATCCTGCCTAGGGCAACATCTGCAAGGAGTTTGTATGTTCTCCCCATGTTTGCATGGGTTTCCTCCAGGTACACTGGTTTCCTCCCACATGCCAAAGACATACTGATAGGGAATGTAGATTGTGAGCCCTATATATGGGACAGTGACCGTAAAGGGCTGCGGAATATGATGGTGCTATACAAGTAAGCATAATAAATAAAATAAATCGAAGAAGATAGAAGCGTCGCTGGAGCATTTTCAAGCTGCACTGGGGAAACCCCTTGTACTGTTTGAGCACTGGAGACGCCCTCAGTGCTGCGAGAAAAATTATTTACATAAGGAAGAAAGAAGATATTTCTCAGGAACGGCGTCGCGGATCAGCATAATAAAGGTAAGAGAAAAATAGCCTATTCCTACGTGTATTTAGTTTAAAAACGTTATTGTTAATAATAGAATCCCTTTAAAAAATATTTTCCCATGGAAACCCATCTAAAACATTATTATTATGACACCATACGCAGACTTTTCTGCTGTTATTATTACTTTTTGTTCTTACTGTCCTCGTTTTGCAGTATCAGACATTATTTTATTTTGAAGTTTCTGCATTTATTTCAAGGCATCTTCATCCCTTTTCATTTACTTCAAGAAAAATCTCTCTAGTTCGGGTCCTTGAGGAAGAATTTTCGCTTCTGCAAATTCACTGCAAAGTTTAGTCAGTAACATTTTAATAAGACTGCCAGAAATAGATGAATGCTTCCTGCTTTCTTCATAGAGCATGCAAAGTGTTGTGCTTGGATTTCTTCATCCATGAAAGATGGCTTTGTGAAATGCTTGATAAATTATGCATGATTGATGGTGGGTTATGACTTACACAATCAAGTGTCTTGATTCTGCAGAGCACAGAGTGAGCTCTCATTTTCAGAACATTACCCGGATTGGTTCAGCTCCTTCTGTTGTCATGGATACAACAAATCCTTCATCTACCTAATTATTTTAACAATAGGTGCTCAGTATACTATACATAGTGATTGCAACAAAACTTTTCATTTCGGCAGAAACATAATTATTCATATTTATTTTAAACACATAATCTGAGTCATAATAACAGGTCTAATGCTGTTCCTGCACATCAGATAAAGATATCCCTTGAGGTTTTTATTTCCCATACGCCATGCAGTAATGTGGTAGCATTCATTGCAATGAAGTATTTTAATTGTCTTAAAGTCTATGGTCAGTATCCTCTTCAAATATTGTCATGACATGGCATATCACGCAGCAGAAACTTTTATTTCTTGCATTAGGGCATATGGATATCATATGGGTGTGTTCTATTTTTAGGGACCCTGCCTATGAGCCGGAGGGGATAGTGAAGCTATTTCATACATTTTCTGTTGCATGCTCAGATGAGAAGTGCATGTGTGCAGAATGGGGAGAAGGGAGAAAGCCCCTACCCAGATATTTCTGACAGCTGTTATCTCCCCCAAGAGCTAAAGGATTGGACAGTTAAGACCCAACTGTTTGACTTATTTCCCATGATATCAGCCAGTCAGCTCTCAGAGTATAGGAAGGCCCCTATACACATTAGATAGTCAGCTGGTCCAGATGAAATTGTCATGTTCAGTTAATATTCAGTAAATGTGTTCAGCCAGTTTATGAGATTCTGGACTCATAGGAACCATTGCTTGCTGGAACAGCTTGACTCTAAGAAGTGGTTGTCCAGGTTGTCCATCCCTTTAAGGTGCTACTGTTTATAGATATATATTCAGTGTTAGAAGGTGTCAGGCAGGGTGCTGGAATCACGCTATATCTCCTCCTGGTTTTTAACTTATGTATGGTCCAGTGCGGGTCTTGAGTAGGCCTCAGTCCAAGTGTAGATCCTTGGCTCATTACTGGGCCAGAAAAAGGCTGCAAATCGTGCACTCCAGTGCATATCCAGAGAGTGAGAGGAGGCGTCTGGGTTTGTCCTGTAACCCTGAGTCCAGTGAGACCAAATTGTGCTTGCTTTGTTTGTGTGGCTGGTAGTAAGCCACACATATAATTAGGTTACCATTTCTGTTTAGTCACTCAGACGAGCAGGATTTTTCTTTATTTTTGCCTGAAGTTAAGGCTGTATTTGGTTTGCTCATTTGTGCCTGAAGTCAAGGTTTATTTATTTTGTTGTTTTTTCTAAATAAACCAGTTTGCTGCACGTTTTGTTTCCCTGTCTTGACTGTTTGGGTCCACACCACTGTTCTACCGAGATAACTTCCCCACAACAGTTTAAAAGCACATGCAACCAATGGACATAGTTAAAGAGCCCTTTGGCGTGTTTTACAAAAATCATTATTTCAGATGTATCAAAACTGGTGCAAAGGAAAACTGGAGTGGTATCCCAGAGTAACCAATAGTTTGCTGAGTATCCATCTACTTCATTGTCATGAAGAAGTATAGTACTCTTCTTTTTTTCTCACCAGATTGGTTTAATCTCACCCTAATTTGCTAGCAAGATGTATTGTGACTGTCTTGCCTGTTTCTTAAACTGATGCCACATGAAAGAGACTCTGCCCAGTCCTTAGAAGACATCACAGAACAGTCTCCTTTACGTAACGACAAGCTGACACTTTTGGTGTGGGATGATCCCCCTTGGCAAATAGTGTATGGGATTTGGTTTTCTAAACCATCCAGAGACATGTCTCCACGAAACACACCATAGATGTGTTCAGATATATTCATACTATCTTATCTTGGGTTTTTTTGTGAAAAAAAGAGAAAATATACCCTCAAGTTTACATTTTGTATGAAACTGGTCTCAAGACATGGTGCCTGGTAGTAGACAGATAAATTCATGACAATTCTCTGTCTGCCTATTACATTTGCTGTTTAGAGCATGCTAATGTCTAGTGTAGAAGTTTTCAGATCTCCATGTACAATGGGGGGTAGGGGAGGGGGATTTAGTCTGAAATAATAGCATCTTCTGTAGCCATGACTACAGATGTCACCATGTTTGCTGACACTAGCTGCTAGCCCAATTACTGTGCAAATAAAGTGTCAGAGCTGAATTTCACAACATAGAGCCTGACGTGTTCTCAGTTGTGGCCCCCACTCATTCCCTGGAGATCATCTCACTTTCCTTACAGCTGTATTGCCATCTATATCTATGTCCACAATTGGTGGGCCAGTCAATGAGCATCAGACCTGCTATGCTATTTCTGTGATGAACACATATAGGGATGATTTTATTTGCTGCCAGGTGACATGTGTATACTGTATATTACAATATGTCTGGTGAGAAGTAAATGTGTGAGATAGAAAATCCCATCTGTCTTTGTCTATTAAAAAAGAAAGAAACATGAAACATTGTGTTTTAGTGCTGCCATCTTGTCTGCAGCATTCTTGTGCTGTGGATATAATGCAGTATTATCATATTACATGTAAATCAGAATTTCATGTCATTTTCACACTGCAGTACTGTATATGTTACCTTAATGTGGAAAAAAGTCAGAAAAAATCACATCTAAAGCTGCAGTTGCAGTTATCACATTTGTGTTTATTGATGAATAGTTTGTGGTGCAATGGTAGAGAATGGACCAGCCTCCTCACGGGATTTGGCCAAATACGAACAGTGCTCGCCCACAGATATAGGAAATACTTCTTTATTAATACACAACGCGTTTCTGGCTTATATCCCTTTTTCAAGTGTAGAAAACGTGCAAGTCTTATTGAAGAGCCGGAGAAACTATTTCCACTGCTACTCTGTCGGCTGCTCTCCCTAGCTGAAACTCTCTGGACTAGTCCAGGCGCCGAGGCGAGTAGTTTGGAGTTAGTGGTGCTTGTGGTGCAGTCATTTTTGCAATTAAATAGATTTTATGATGTCTGGTGTAAATGAAATCTAAAATCTCTGTCAACTATGATATTAAATTTTTATGGTGACTCCTTGAGATGAGTGAACTTATTTGGATTGAACCTGATTCACCCCAAATTTTCTGAACACAAAACTCTGGGGATACATCAACCTCAAATTGTAAGTGAAATTATTATAGTTTGGGGTCTCTTCAGAACCCAGAGTATAATAGATGGGAGCACCACCTACACTGTCTACCAATAAGTATATGGACACCTGTGGTACAATAGAAAAATAACATTTATTCCTATTGAATAGTTGGTAGAACCAGGGGTGAGCCTGCTCCTTTCGCCGCCCGAGGCTAACTGCAGAAAGCCGCCCCCCCCCCCCCCGCCGGGAGGAGGGGGCGTATTGGGGGCATGGCCGGGTGGATCGTGGGCGTGGTCGGGCGGATCGGGGGCGTGGCCGAGTGAAGGGGCGGTGCTTAGCCCCGTTCGCCGGCAGAGAGTAGGCCCAGAGACTGCCTGCTCTCTGCCTGAGCGTGAGGGGAGGCTGCTGGAGCAGCGCTGCTCCAGTGGCCTCCCCAAACCACCGCTCGGTGATAAGCTTAGGTTAGCTTAGCTTAGCAAAAATGCCACCCTACCTTAGGCCCTGGCATAGTGCCGCCTGAAGCGCTCGCTTCAGGTCGCCTCATGGGAGGTGCGGCACTGGGTAGAACCCAGCAGATGCTTCCTTACGGATGGTATTGATCAACACAATACTCCCGGATGCCTCTTGAAACTCCTGGTGTATGTGAGCCATTGGTTTGGTGCGGTTTCTCTGGCCAGCACTCGTCGGTCTTTATCTCCCAGTTTTGGGGGTCTGCCGACTCAGCACACATTCCAACAATCACCGTTCATCTTCCACTTCATAATCATGTAGGCCACTGTCGATTTTGGGTAATTCAGTTTGCTTGCTATGTCCCTTAAGGATTGACCATTTCTGTGGTCCCCACAATTACCCCTTTCTCGAAATTGGACTACACTTATATGTGTGCATGAAGCCTGAAGGAAAAGGGGCAGCTAGAGTTGGACACAGGAATAGTGACACAACTGCTCTGCTGTAGTTGGACCATTAGTCCATTTTTCTGAAATGCTGTTGATGCTTTTCAGCTGAACTACAGTACGGACATTCAGAAACAGGGAATCCCTCTGAATATGGGTCCCTAGGCGATTACCCAGTTTGCCTCTTCCCAACACTAACCTTAAGTGTAAATAGTTAAAATGCGGTAGAGTTTGACTGACAATATTCAAACAATGTTTCAGGTTGTGTGTGGGGGGTCCTATCAGTACGATATTAATGGTCTATAAGGACAGGTCATCAGTATTGTAAACATAGAAAACCCCTTTAATTATCATAAATTGCTGAATGATAAACTTGGAAGAATTGATAAAGAACAAATGTCACAAAAAGTGCCCTGATTATTGACTTCAGATGATGGTCCTACTCTGCAAGGCTTTTACAGGCCATGCAAAAATTCCATATAAAGAACAAAAATCTAATTTCCTATATTCCAGGCAGATGTTAACAATCTGCTAGGCACCTTGCCAGCCTGCCACATCCAATAACTCTATATAAAGGTCAATGATATATTATGGCGACTATATGAAGATATCTAGTAAAAATCTGCACAAAGGTTAATGACACCTAACGATAAAGGTAATAAAAATAAGTTTAGGAAATTCTTTGGAGTAGTGGAAAGAAACCTGTAGCAGTAAGAATAAAATATTAACCTAATAAAATGATAAGACATATCAGTCAAGTCATAGTGTCTCTTCTATGATGTGACCAGTATGGATGAACTGGTTTCTCCAAAATGAATTGTACCAAAGGCAACGCTCTATGAATATATTACATCATATTGTATGCTATTATTTCACATTTCATGTTAGTTATTCTTGGTCAGGCTACTATACTGTACAACAGGTTATATGTTCAACTGCTGCAGTAGTTACCATTGACAAGTATGAGTCCAAGGATAAAGTCATATATTTCAGAATTATAGCACACATTCTTGTTACTGTTCCCTTTAAAGGGATTTTGTTACTACAGACACTTATAGGATAAGTGTCAGATCACTGGGGATGCAACCACTGGGACCCCAACTCATGGGTAAAACAACCACTCCATTTGCTTCTGAGGAGCTTTCAGGACCAGAATCTACCAAAGCCCCATAGAAGTGAATGGTGCATCGGTTGTTCATACACACTGGTGCTTTATGTACATGGAGTATGGAGGACTTTCAGATGGCTGTTTTTTTTTGTTTTTTTTTTTTGATGCTTTGTTTTTCACAGGTGTCCAAAAATAGTGGTAGGTAAGACCCATTCAAAATCATGTGATAACCGTTTCAAAATGGCTGTCACATGTCCATTATTCACTGCCATGTAAAGAAGGGGTGTCCATGAACTTGCATGGATACACAGAGCCATGTTTCACCTACATTAGGTCCGTGAAGTATGGCCCATTTGTGTCCTTTCACTGTCACCTACATGTAAATATGTGATATGAATTGGGTCTGGGATGGATGCAGTGGTATAAATCTATTGGGCTTTTCTGTATTCCCATTATCCTGATCTCTTGCAGAAGGATGCGCTGTTGGATCATACAGAAAAAAATTGTACAATATTCCGTCTCTCAGGATATGACTAATGCTTAGATGGGCCCCATGATGTGAAAACCATTTAATGCTGCTTCAGACCTTGATTCCTAGAATTCTGGTGGGAAAGCTTAGTCTGGTGCCAACTATCATGTGAACATGTCCTGTTTCTGGCACTTAACAATAAAATACTATGAAGAGACAATGCAAAATGTTGTAAAGGTTGATATATATATCAACTCGAAAAACCTTGTGCAGTTCCTATGGCAACATCCAATGCTATGAAAGAAGTGATTGCTTCTGCATGAGCGAAAGGATAATCTACAGTGAACTCTGCACAGTTACAATGTTGTGTATGAACAATTGCTTAACAAATTTGTAGAATTAAGATCTAGCTTGAAAGAGACAAGAATCCTTGAGTAGGAAGCTAAATACGGGAGATCAAGATGGCCTGTAGTTACTGTATACAGAGAAGTACATGAAATAGAAGGAAACAGGAGCGGATAAGGTGAGAAAACATTCATTACAGTTATACACAGGCGATACAAGTCATGCTGTAGGAACTGTAGGATCTTCTAAAATAGGCTGCAACTGTAAAATAGATGTGTAGACCAAAACAAGCAAAGTAAGAATGGATGGACACAAACCTCTGCATGTGCAAGGTCCATGAGAAAAAAAACAAAAACCTGTGTGTCATTTATGACCTCCACGGACCCATTGATTTCATTAATGAGTCAGTGACACAAAATGTATAGGAGTAAGACCTGTCCTGAGCTTTGTGTGCAGGCTCACAGACAGTGATAATACATAGTCATGTCCATCCTACTAATATTATAAATGTGAAAGTTTGCGTGTTTGTGTGTTTGTTACTCAATCATGCAAAGACAGTTGAACAGATTTGGGTGAAATTTGGCACATAGATAATTTGTAACCTTGATTAACACATTTTTATCCCGGTAAATGACACCGCTTCATGACTGTTATGAATTTATGTATTCTACTAATATTGTCGGCAGGACAAATGTTCAGCTAATTGCACTTTGCTAATAAAGCCTGGTCTGTTATCTCTATATGTAAACATACAGATAACACTGAGTCCGTTCTGTACAAGCATCTGCATATTATCTGATCTGCATAAGTGTTCTGTGTCTCGTTCAGCCAGAGGGAGGAGACATACAGGAAGTGAGAAGCAGACACTGCAGGTAGATTGCTGAGACACTGAGATGGGAAAATCCCTTTAATCCAAATTGGCAGTTTCCCAATTTTAAACATGCTGTGAAAACGACAATTGAATGTTTTGCAAAATTCTCATAAAACAAGAGCTATATAGGTAGCCAGAAGTCAACACACTTGTCCTCCAGCGGAGCTGAGGAGGATTGGGCAAGCTAGGCATCAAGTGGCTCTTACAGCAGCCAAAATGCCGAAGCAGGCGAATCATCAATGCCAACAACACACTCAACACTGCTGAGATGTTGGAACAATCACAGGCACGGCACGAGGAATTGGTTAAACTACTGCAGCATGATATGTTATCATCGAAGACAACAAAAACAAAACAATGAAAAGCCACTGGATAAACATTTTCAATGGCTATTCATTGTTTTTGTTGTCTTCTATGACAAGATATTACCTGCAGCAGTTTATCTAATTGTAGAAATTTGTAAATGCTTTTACATTTGTATGTCAAGGATAAAGTTGGTTTCTGTATCCACTAAAGCTAGAAGGTAATCCATGGAGACTCTGGATATGGAATACACTGTCTACCAATAAGTATTTGGACCCCTGTGGTAGAATAGAAAAACAACATTTCTTCATATTCCATATTTGGTAGACCTCAGCAGATGCTTCCTTACAGATGTTATTGATGAACACAATACTCCCGGATGCCTGGTGAAACTCCTGGTGTATGTGAGCCATTGGTTGGGTGAGGTTTCTCTGGCCAGCACTAGTTGGTCTCTATCTCCCGGGTTCGGGGGTCTGCTGACCTGGGGCACATACCGACATTCACCTTCCACTTTGTAATCGCATAGGCCACTGTCGATTTTGGGTAATTCAGTTCACTTGCTATGTCCTTTAAGGATCGGCCATTTCTGTGGTTCCCCACATTTACGCCTTTCTCGAAATCAGACAGCTCTGCACTTCGTGGCAACTTGAATGCCGCCATGATGGTATAAAACTGCTTTTATTATTAAGCTTAATGGTGATCACCTCGTCTGTGTGTAACCCAATAGTTGTCACTACACATGTAGAGGGAAAGAAATAAGTATTTCTAGCTCCTGTAATAAACTCTATATAATGTGTGCTTACAGTATATTGTCATTATATTTATCTGAATTTACGTCAGTGTAACAAAGAGACAAAAAAAAAAATAACACATTTAATAAATAGCTTTGATAAATAATTGAAAAGCAGCATTGCTGTGAAGTAAAGCCAATGTTCATGCTGTCATTGTGCCGCAGCAGCTGCCCACGGTTTCCTTCTTTTTTATCTACTATCCACAGTGGATTCCCTGCTCGCTGAAGAGATTTCCATTGCTAGAGCTGCGACTATTTCTATTTATCAGCCGAGGACTGAACATGTAATAAAAAGGGCTATTAATAGCAGAGCAGCAGATAATTGTTATATACTGTGACCAGCATTCCTTAACATTTTCCAGGATCGTACAGTGTGACACCCTCAACAGAATCAGTGTTTTATAGATTTTTCAGGGGGAAAAAAGCAAGTAATGAATTGCAGATTTTCACTAAAATGCAGAGAGATAGAGATACACAAATATTCTTCTTTATTAATGGAATACCAAATTTTTACTAAAAGTTTTTTTTTGTTTTTTTTAAATGAACACAATTTAGATTTACATTTTTTTTCAGTGTATATAGTTACAGTTTACAGAGGTGTAACTTGAAGCTCCTGAGTACCAATGAAAAATGTGTAATGTGGCCCCTACCTACTATATGCCATGTAGAATAGTTTATGGTATATATAATGTGGCAGTAGAACCTTTGGGGCTCCCTCAGGGTCCAGGGCCTAAAAGTGACTGCTACCTTTGCAACCACAGAAGTTAAAGGGGTTGGCCACTTTCAGACCAATATTGACAAACAAATAAACAATTAAAAGATATACAATTTTCCAATATACTTCCTGTATCAATTCCTCACAGTTTTCTAGATTTCGGCTTGCTGTCATTCATTCTGTTACTTCTAGAGGATAAAACTCTGACCATGGTCATGTGATGTACGGTCCATGGTCATGTGATTTACGGTCCATGGTCATGTGATGAGCACACAGGTGCTGCTCGTTATAATCACAGCACAATAATCAGACATCTGCCTGGTAATCAGCTGTGCACCTGTGTGCTCATCACATGACCATGGACCGTAAATCACATGACCATGGTCAGAGTTTTATCCGCTAGAAGTAACAGAATGAATGAGAGCAAGCAGAGATCTAGAAAACCGGAAGGAATTGATACAGAAAGTATATTGGAAAATTGTATATCTTTTTATTGTACATTTGTTTGTCAATATTGGTCTGAAAGTGGCCAACCCCTTTAAGTCCCCATCTCTACCTAATTTATCTTTTTGGGCAGGGGTGTAACTTGAGGGTGAAGTCGCACTGGGGCCCAGGAGCCTTAGGCGGCCCATAAGCACTGGCATCAGTATTAAGATTACAGCTTCCATATGGCTCATAAGCCAAGGAGACCCACAGATTACTGTAACCACACTAAGACTGATTAAACTCCTTAGCGCCTGTAACCATCACTATTAAGAATTCACTGTAGGGATGAGGTAGGGGGCCCAACAAAAGTTTGCATTGGGGCCCACACGACTTTAGTTATGCCACTGGTTTTGGGCATCCTAAATATTGGGCATTCTGCTTTTTTTTAATTCCAGTCTCTTCATAGATCTGATTGAATCCTATCAGAGCTGATAGAAAACACAAAAACAGTTTTTACCTTTTTTCCCAATGATAGAACCTCACAGATGACAACTGGTTATTTCATTGTCACCTCCAGACCATGACAGATAGAAAAACATATTGGAAATTGATGGGAAATGGCCAGAAATCAATGTTCTCTTTGTTCCGATCTGGCCCTATGAACCATGTGTGTTCCCTGTTATTATCTCATTTTGTACTCAGAATCCGCCATTACTATTTTTCAGGAATGTTTTTGTGTTGTGAGAAATCACATAAAACAATAAATCTATATTTAGGAGCAGGAGGGTAATTATGTGGTTGTTCATTCATTCGTTCATTGAAGTGGCTGTTAAGTGAATACCAAACCGCTGCTGAGTATGAGCGTTTCCCTTCTTAATTATCATGTAAGAACATGCAAATGAGGGGGGAAAGTCAGCGAAACACCAAAGTGAAAGAAATAGCAAACTGTGCCAAAAATAGGCGCTTTCATCGTGTTACCCAATCCTTGTGCATACCCAATACTTGTACGACAAAGGAGTTGCCAATATCTGTTCTGAATGAGTCTGAATATTAAGAGTAACCATGGTATTTATAGTAGTATTAGATTTTGGAGTCAATTTTTGGTGCGAACAGAGTCCTATTATCACTCCTACTACGTAGTCATAGGCAAGCCGTGTGCTGTCATATGGTGCTTTGTAAATGTGATTTATGTTATGCACAATCACAAAACAATTGTGTATAGTACATTTACCTGTACTGTATGTTCACAGTTGTGGTAATTGCAAAGGAATATTGCTTTATTTTAATTTAGCAAATCAAGAATTTTGTGAACATGCAAATGGGGGGAAATTTATCAATCCCTCTATGCCAGACTTGCACATTCATCACCACACTCATTACATTATGTGAAAGTGGGCTTTGTGGGACCGGGATCAGGACAGGCCAAGGCGGGGGAATTTGTTGATTGTTGATTTTCATCCAGGTTTTTCTTGCAGTGTTTTTTCCCATGCAGTTCGCTACATGGTACCTTAGAATAAACATCTTAAAAGCTTTACAGTATATATTACAGTCCATGTGCAAAGGACATGTGTTCACACCAGTGCTTGCTATTGCCATGTGCATACTTGCTCCTTACTGTCCCTATTTTTGCTTGTATTCTTATCCTTGACCATTGGATTTCCTCACTGACTATTCTTTGGACTCCGATTTGGCACTGCATCGCTCGACTGTTACTGACCCTTGGCTAGCTGACCTCTCTTTGTTGTTGTCCATCTTGTCTCTGTTTTGTGTTTCACATATACAGGGAGAGAACGTCTTCGTGGTTGCCTCCTATTACGTAGGATAGGGCCTGGCAATAGGAAGGGACAGTTGGGGGCTTCAGCTTAGGGCTCACTGTCTCTGTGTCCCGTCCCAGAGTTCCCTAACACTGTATAACACTCAACATCGTAACTGAAAGTATCCAAGGATGAAGTAATGGTATAGTCACCATATTATGCTCCTTACAATTCTTAATGACTAGTACTAAGACTAGGTTCACACTTGTGTTTGGCTCTCCATCTTTTGGGTCCTCGAGGGGACCTGAACAACGCAGAGCCCATCTACTAAAACAGTAGTTAGCCAGGGACACCTGCGAACCCCATAGACTGTCCATGCAGGACTTTGCTTTCTGCTGACAATTGGTGAATTCTGCAGCACAGACTCCAATGCAGATGTGAACCTAGCCTTAGAGAAATAATATAATGCCACAATTTTATTTCTGATGGATTCAAACAAACAGTACTCCATATTGTTGGTGGCGTTTCAAAGGAACCTGTCAACAGCTTTTTGGCCATCAACACTGTAGATCTAGTATTAATTTTTTCTACCCTACCCTTGTAAAAATGTAAAGGTTTTGACATGTATTGTAAGCTAATGGTATATGTGGGGTCATTAGGGTGCTGTTGCCGAGTAGGGCCTTAGGCATTTCTATTGCCTGCAAGTGCTGACATCAACAAGCAAAGTGAATGTCAATCACTGAGGATTAGACAGGATTCTCACTGCTGACTCTGCAACCTTGCCATGCCACCACAATGACTTATGTATGCTGTACACATGCAGTACATGCTGGTAATGCCCTATTTTGTTACATAGCAGGCCCCTTAATATTTTCATAAGGGCATGTTCAGAATAGTCAATAAAAAGTCCTAGGTTATGTTCACGTGCAATCTGCCTCAAAATCCACCTGCAAAAAGCCTCCCATTCATTTCAATGGGAGCCCCCTTTTTTTTTTTTCTTGCTAGAAATATTTTCAGCTAGTGGGAAAAAGAAGCAACATGCCCTATCTTCCTGCGTATTCAGCGGCTGAGTCAGCCACAGTGACCGCAGCTCAAGACTCCCGCCCATTCATACAGACCTAATCAGGAGTTGGATGCCGATGCAGTGTTACGGCTATCCGCATGGAGAATTCACATGGCAGAAAAGGTTTCCGCCGTGTGAACAGACCCTTACAGTGCTGTGTCGGTACTTTGATGGCAGAAACTGATGGCTGGTTACTATTAATTCATGTGCTTAATAATGACCAATGTGGGGTTATAGTTAAAGAGATATCACAATAAGAATAAGCGTGGCTAGTAATATGGCGTCATCTGGAAATTAAACTTGTTATATCTAAATCTCTACATCTTAGGGGACAATTAATTCTGGCACATAAAAAAGCAAATTATCTTCATTTGTCATCTTGTAGTAGCCAGGGATTCTGTGTGTTTGTTACAGTTGCACTGACATGAAGAAGGGATGTTATTGTTAGATACCAATTATAATGAACTGAAGAACTTCATGTGAGGATGAAAATATCATACATCAGCTGTTTGTCATAGGAAAACTGCAGCGTCAGTGATGGTAAAGCATGAATCCCTACCAGAAATAATGCAGACTTTAATTTAATGAGTGCCCTGTGGTCCTCCAATGTTCAGCCCCTATTATGGAAACAACTCTGAATTTTTTGCACACGTTTTGTAAATATATATGTTTTTTTTTTTATATAATTCTGTTGACCAACATGCATCATTTGGGCGCTTTGTTTTTGAAGAAGAAAAGCTGCTTAAAACACCCAAAAAGCTCATCCGTGCAACCACTGGGACCCTGATTTTACTTCTTAAAGGGGTCCAGAGTAGGATTTTTCCTTCCAATAACTAAAAACTGCTGACTTGCTGTACAATTCTAGTCTGAATTCCTGTTACAAAGCCTAAAACAACAAACATGTCAGTAATTTCCGATGATCTCAATAATGCATATACTGGACATTGATATATTTATCAAACAGCAGCTTTACGTCCCCTTTGAACTATTACATGACAATGCTAATGCGACATGAGAAAGAATATATGATATACTTGTTTCCAGCAAGCAAAATCCCCTTATTGATATGGAAAATCTTCAAGCTTTATACCGGAAGTGACCATTTTTTCCCATTGATAATTCAAAGCTTAAATAGGAATTCTGTGTTTCCATGGTAACTTGCTTCTGTCGACTTTTTGCACAGTAAAAAAAAAAACCTGTATGTAATGCATTCATGTTGATATAAAGATGAAGAAATGTGAGTGATGATGTAAATTTGATGGCTTTTCTCCCAATTTTCTCCAAGCTGTGAACATTCTGTACATTGTTATTGCTGATTTATCTTCTTCTTCAGTGTATAATATAACTTGGAAAAGCGATGAAGGTCAGGAGATTATTTGCCCATTGTGTGGCATTAGTTATAGATTAGTATTATATAACATGCAGAGTAGGACACTATGTTAAATTCAAGTCTTTACTTCTATTGGTCACTACTAGAGATGAGCGAGTACTGTTTGGATCAGCCAATCCGAACAGCACACTCCATAGAAATGAATGGATGCACCTGGTACTTCCGCTTTGACGGCGGCCGTCCGCTTAACCCCCCGCGTGCCGGCTACGTCCATTCATTTTTATGCGAGCGTGCTGTTCGGATCGGCTGATACTCGCTCATCTCTAGTCACTACGCTTCTGGCATTTTATTTTTATTGTTACATATTTACATGTTAGTTACTATTATTGTATCAATAACACCCTCGTATGATCTTTATACATTCCTCAACATTGAAATTGCAACACCAAAATGGAAAAAACTTGGAATTATAGAAATCACAGAATTAATATTGATGTAGTGTAGAAACGCGTCAGTATTTTATTGCATCTTTAGTGGTCTTAGTTAGAAACTAATAAAAATTAGGAAGCCTAGTCCTTGGCTATACAGACCACAGCAAAATGTGACCCCTTAAGCCCCTTGCAGACAAACGTGGCATAGTTCAGTGTGGTATACAGGTTTTTCCCAGATAGCACATTGACCCATTCATTTCTGTGGGTCCATACACATAACCATGATTTACACATTCCCATGTGCGGGCCAACAGTCTGTGTTGCAAAACTCAGGACTGCTCCTATTCCTATATCTGGGCTTCCCAAGCTCCTATTTATTGAATGAATGTGGCCACAGAAGCAATGCTGGTGAACGGGTGGCACACAGATGAGCAGGTCAGCGGCCAGCAGATGGTTATCTGAAAGGGGCCTTACTATTAGCTCATTACTGTTAGCTCAGACATGATTTTAGTGGTAAGCTTAAAGGGATTCTACCATTAAAATCAATTTTTTTCTCACTAACACGTAGGAATAGCCTTAAGAAAGGCTATTCTTCTCCCACCTTTAGATGTCTTCTCCACGCCACCGTTCGGTAGAAATGCCAGTTTTCGTCTTTATGCAAATGAGCTCTCTCACAGCACTGGGGGCGGTCCCCAGCGCTCAAACAACACTGGGGGCATCCCTATTGCTTCAAGAGAACTCTCCAGCACCGCCTCCAACTTCTTCAGACATGGCCTTTTCACGCATGTTCTTCTGGCGATGGCGGTCAAACTTCTAGACCTCGGGCCTTGGGCATTGCACATGCCCACAGGCCACAAGAAAATGGCTGCTTACTTACTGTGTAAACGGCCATTTTTCTTGTGGCCACAGGCATGTGCAGTTGGCTCTGCCCGAGGCCTAGAAATTTGACCGTCAGCGCCGGAAGAAGACGCGTGAAGAGGCCGTTCCTGGAGAGGTCTCTTGCAGAATTGGGGACGCCCCCAGTGCTGTGAGAAAAATCATTTGTATACCAACGAAAACCAGCATTTCTACCAAATGGCAGCACGGGGAAGACATCTAAAGCTAGGAGAAGAATAGCCTTTCTTAAGGCTATTCCTACGTGGTAGGTAGAAAAAATTTGATAACATTTAATAACATTGCAATATATGTTGGCGCCATATAAGTAAGTACAATAAATAAAATAAATCCTGTTGCTCTGCAAAAATATTGTAACAATCTTTGAGGAAAATGACAAAAATTCAAAGTGTTGACATCAGTCTGATTGAGCATCTGTGGGATGTGCTGGAAAAACATAGCAGCGATATGTCATATTACCTTTGCATCATATATTGTATCTGAAAACATTTTAATATGATTTTCAAAAGCAATTTAATACAAGGTCTTTGTATGTAGGGCTAGGTTCACCTTGTGCAGAGGTTGCAAAATCTTATCCCATATAGACATCAATCATGGCATTGATATATGGCAAAAGAATATAATTTTGACATGTTTAACGAGAATATATTGGTATACCTTTGTCCACAAGAGTGTAGTCAACATTGCTTTTCAATGCTCTATGCAGATACAAATTTTGAAGCTGCAAGGTTATTTTCCTTAGAAGACACATATGACTGTATAGATAGGCATATGACTGGGGAATAATTTCAGCAGCAAGAGGGGAGAGTCTGATGGCCCCTATACACGTCAGATGGTTTGCCAATTCTGTCTAAATCATAGTGCTCAGTCAACATCTACCTAATGAGTATGGACACCTGTAGAGTCTAAGATTACCATTATTTATCACATTGTAACCAATCATACATAGTTAAATCTCAGTGTTGAACTCTTTTTCCTATCCTAAGAATCTACAGTACCTTATTTCCTATTGGGACAATTTTTGTTTCTGAAGCATATACTTATCTAAACATACCTGTTTGAGCTGTAGGATAGTTAAGATCTCTCAGCATTCAATCAATATGCATTGCAGTATTTTACCTGTAGATCAGACTAACTATAGTTTTGAATCTGAAAAGATGCCTTCAGCTCTGAGGTAGACATAGACATAAAGGGGTTGTCCAATTTCAAGGATTCTATCTATACTGGTATGTTATGTGAATTGAAGTCTTTTCCTAAATATATTGCTTTAGAAATGCTGCTTTGTTTTCCTGCTATGTGAACTTATTCCTGCCATTGTTTACACAGCATTACTATAACCACAGACCTGTGAGATAGGACAAGTGATGTCCCTCACCGCTCTGCTGGCAGGACAATCAGTTCAGCTATTTGCAGTTTGCTGATAAAATCCGGTCTATGTAAACACACAGATAACTCTGAGTCCTTCTCTACAAGCATGTGCATATTATCTGATCTGCATAAGTGATGTGAGTCCATTCAGCAAGCTTGGGGGAGGGGAATACAGCAAGAGAGAAGAAGAGACAGCAGGCCAACTGCTGAAACACTGAGATGGGAAAACTCAGTGCTAAAAATGGAGAAATTGAGAAGGGAAGTATAGTTCTCAACCCCTGAGTAAAGGTTCAGCCTATCATTTGCCAGTCTCCATTATAATTCTTTGCTGATGAATCCTTTCCCAAATCTATTGGTGCAACATCTGAAACCACTATCTGATATTCTCGGGGAAGCTGCTGAAGCCTTGGATCCAAGAATAACACACAGTCAAATACATGGATGGCCTTGTAAGGCATGCTCATGTTAAATCCTTCAGAGCCAAACCTTCTCTATGTAGTGTCTCTTCAGCTGATGCTCGGACCCCTTCTATAAAGTTCATCTAATGGTGCAGTATCAGCAAAGGCTGCTGATATCTTTTGCATCATTTCTGAATCTTTAATCACCTTCCCAAGTATTGGTGTATATATAGCTCATATCTCATAATTGGGAAATCTTACTGACTGAAGTTCTTGCACTGGGGTATGTGGATATTACTAAATAATGTTGCACAGTGACAACATCCCATACAAGCCTGAACCAATATGAGATTTTTTTTAAAGAGTTTTACCACTTTGAATCTAGAAATGTCTCCTAATTTATAAGTTTGTACCATATATTATGTATATCCGGCGGATGGAATGAATAGGGTTGGTAGAATCTATTCACAGTGGACCAGATTTGCATTTGGAAAATGTTAAATTAAATGTCACAAATAAAAATTATATTAAGCACTTAATGCACCGGTGTAGAGTGCCCTCCAAAAGCTTCTCTTTAAAGCCAACTTAGGATAAGGCCCCATGTAGTAGTCCACAGCAAAAAAGCACTGTGGGAAAAACCACAGCAGAACTGTATCATGGTGTTTTCCACAAGGCTTATCACAGAAAGTCCACAGAGGACTGCCAGTATTTCCATTGATATAATTGACATGCTGCTTTTCCCAAAACCTCAATGGTTTTTGAAACCACAGCGTGTCTGCTACATGTATTTTTCTGCAACGTGGGGAAATACTTTGCTGTGACTGTAATATGCCGCGTTTTTTTTCCATAGCATTTCCTCCGCAGACCTAATCTATTGCATTTTTAGACCTCTCATACACTATAGCTTAGGTGCAAGGCAATCTCTACCTTGGATTTAGGGGCAACATAAACTTATATTCCCTCCATTCTTTTTTTGTAATAATGCATGTGGTACTCACTGGAAATCTGGCATTGTGGGTCTGTAGGGTAAGCATGGCTTCTTAAAATTGCATAGCCATAGTTCTGTTAGGTTAAATGGTTCTCTAGTCACAGAAAAACTGCTGACAGTTGACCGTAAATGGATTAAAGAAAATAAAAGCACCTATACTCATTGTATACTCTGCTCACCGACAGCCGCCGTTGTCCCAACATTGTTAAAATGAGAGCAATAGGAACTCAGTCAGCTTCAGAATGGCTGCGGCGGGTGGATCAATGACATGAATATAACTCATACTTTTATTTTTTTAACCCATTTCCAGTCATCTGCCACCAAAATGTCACCGGTGAAGGATACCCTAAGCTTAGTTTCCAGTGATCCTGTTTGTATAACTTGTGGGGGAGTTGTGCTTAATTTCAGGAGTTACATTATAACAAAGACATGCTTACTAGAGATGAGTGAGTAGTGTTCGATCGAGTAGGTGTTCGATCGAATACTACAGTATTCGAAATACTCGTACTCGATCGAACACTACTAGCTGTTCGAAGTTTAAGGTTTGATGCAGAACCAGTGTTGATTGGCAGAATGCTATACATTCTGCCAATCAACGCTGGTTCTTCTCTTACCTTTCCAAAGTCTTCTCTGCATTGCGTCCCCGCGTCTTCTTCCGGGTGGAATTCACTCTGCCTAGGCATCCGGCCTAGGCAGAGCCGACTGCGCATGCGCGGGCATGCACGCACATACACGCGCATGCGCAATCAGTTCTGCTCAGGCGTCGGGCCTAGGCAGAGCCGCACGCGCATGCGCAGTCGGCTCTGCCTAGGCCAGATGCCTAGGCAGAGTGAATTCCACCCAGAAGAGGACGCGGGGACCCTGCGTCGGGAGAAGACTTCAAGCAGAATCCAGCCCGACCGTCACTCATGGACTTGGTAAGTATGATTTTATCGAATGTTGCCTACCCCTGAAACGAGCATTTCCCCCCATAGACTATAATGGGGTTCGAAATCCATTTGAACAGTCGAACAGTGTGCGGCTGTTCGAATCGGATTTCGAACCTCGGACACTTTAGTGTTCGCTCATCGCTAATGCTTACATTAGCAAACAAAAGCCAGATCTCTAGACAAAGCTGCGGAACTAAAACACAATCAAATGTATTTATTTTTTTGCAAAGCATGAATTCTTTTTTTTCCTGAACTTGCATTAACTTTTCCATCCAGTTCCTCGCTCTTTGATTGTAGTCTTTGTCATATATTCCTTTTTTTCTTTCAGATTACACCATATTTTTCGACACTGCCTGACGTTTTACTGATCTTACATGAAATGGTATTTCACAAATTAACTAAAAGGCCTTACGCATAAAATTGCTCTTGGCTTGTAAAGTGTTCTCCAAAGATATATACACTGTAAAACTATTCAGCTGGAGACAGGAACCATCTTTTTGAATGTAGGTCATGAGCGGCGCCACAGTTCTATGTAAATGCTAGAATTATTTTTCAAATCATAAACTCAGTATGAAATAGCTGTGATCTGGAGAGGATCAGGGTTCACATATCTGGAGTATTCACACAGTGATGATTATCTTACTAGCTCACTGCAATAGTTGTTGAATTACCTTGCTTGTTCAGAATGCAAATAGGCAAATGCACCTGCAGTTACAACTGAACGTACTATGAATGTGTGAGATATGGCTCTCTTTGAGTAATTCCTCTGTATAATGTCATATTTAGTGCCACTTTGCTCCACCAAGACAATCCCAATTATTACTATTAGTATTCCCAAGTCAAGTCAATAAATGACAAAAGATCCCTGGAAGTTACCATAATGCATGAAGTTGTATAATAAAAGCACAGCATAAAAGACACCCTTAGAGATATGAAATGTAGTCCATGCAGCAAATGTACTACAGCAGAGAATCCCAAACAGGAGTGCTGCACCACCCAGCGGTGCCTGGACCAAGGGGACCTGACACTCTGGTTGGAAAGATGACTTCATGCCTTCATTCAATATTATTATTATATATTATTATATTTCTTAGGGTAAGTTCACACAGCAGAAACCTTTTCCACCATGTGACTTTCCGTGTGGCTAGCCTCAACGGGATACCAATGCTTCGGCATCCTATCGTGGCATCCTGCTCCTGATTAAGCCTGAATCAATGGGCTTAAGCAAAAGAGTGTATTGAGCCATGGACGCCGCGGCCGACTCAGCTACGGAATCTGTGTGAAGATAGGGCATGCCGCTTTTATTTCCCGCTAGCTGAAAAAAAATTGCTAGCAGAAAAAAGTGAGAGTAACACCCATTGAAATGAATGGGAGACGTTTTTGCAAGCAAGCGGATTTTGAGGCAGATTCAGAGTCAAAATCTGCCTGCAAAAAACTCTGTGTGAAGAGAACCTTTGGCTGAATTCACACGTAGTAAAGTGGAGCGCAATCTGGCATGTATACGGCGTGTCAGAGTTTGCGCGGTCAAAAAGATCCCATTGATTTCAATGGGAGTTACGAGCATATGCGCAAAATTACACGGCGTATACGCTCGTAACTCCCTTTGAAATCAATGGGATCTTTTTGACCGCGCAAACTCTGACACGCCGTATACGTGCCAGATTGCGCTCCACTTTACTACATATGAACTCAGCCTTAGGCTGAGGCCCCACATTGCAGAAACACAGCTTTTTTTGTTGCAGATTTTGTTGCGTTTTTTTGAGGCAAAGCCAAGAATGGCTTCTAAAAGAATGAGCAATATATTAGAAACTCTTATATTTCTCCTTTATGCTCAATCTACTCCTGGCTTTGGCTAAAAAAAACAGCAACAAAATCTGCAACAAAAAAAGATGCATTTCCGCAATGTGGGGCCTTAGCCTAAGGATGTTTTTTTGTCAGAACAGGAATGCACAATTAATTTTTCTTTCCAGGGGAGCCCTGAGTCTAAAGAGGTTGGGAAACACTGTACTACAGGATGAAAACCTAAGCTCTGGAGGACTCAAAGCACCAATATGTTACACTGGGGATGAAACAACCCATTTAAGCTAAGGTCCCAATTTATGGAAAATCAGCTTTTTTTGTGGCAGATTTTGCTGTGTTTTTTGAGCCAAATGTAGGAGTGGATTTAGCAGAAGGGAGAAGTGTAAGAGCTTGCTAGATATTTCCCATTCCTTCGGGAGCCACTAGTAGGTTTGACTCAATAAAATGCAGCAAAATCTTCAACAAAAAAGCAGCGTTTCCCTAATGTGTCTTAGCTTTAGGCCAAAGCCCCATGGGACAATACTCAGCACTAAAGCGCTGTGGGAAAAACTGCGGCAGGAACGCATCGCAGTTCTCCCCAGAGCGGTTTGAACAGAAATTTCACAGAGTTTTCTTCTGCGGACTTTCTGTTACCATTATATTTACAGGAAAGCCACCAGTGTTTCCGTAGATATAATTGACATGCTGCAATTTCCAAAACCGTGCTGGTTTTGGAAATCGCAGCGTGTCCACACTGCAGCTTTAAATGCACAGTGGTCATGGGATTGACATGAATGCCATCCACTTTGCCTGTACTGTATAACGCCACGGGAAAATCGCAGCGTTTCCAGCCCATGGGGCCCCGGCATTAAAGGAGTCATCATGGAAAAAGTTTATGGTTCCCTGATGTGTGCAGACATAAATAGGCATGCTCATATCTCCCAACACTCACATTACAATGTCACTCCTGGTCTCTACTTCTTGTGTCACTTACAGTATATTGTATATGTGACCTCTGCAGACATTCACTAGCATCAGAAACATATTCCAGCACAGAAGAGCATGTGTACATGCCGTGTTTTTGCATTTAATGTATTGATTAAAATTTAAGTTTTAGATTCTTAGCTCTGTGGACTTTCTGTAAAAAATGTTGTGTTTCTACTGCGTTTTTTTCTGCAGCGTTTTTTTTTTTTTTCTGCACTTCTCTATGTGGGACCTTAGCCTCAATGGTAAATACACAATTGTGTTTAAAACACACCATGAACACAAAAGAACCAAAACAACATCACAGGTCACGCAGGAAAGTCTAGGGGCAATTGATACGGTACCCTATTTACCAAAATAGAATAATAGGCTGTAAAAACCTATATAAAATAGATTATAAAAATCACACTAAAAACGCCACACAATTCTGTCCTAGACACTGTGAGAGGAGTCTGCCTTAAATCACAGCTTATGGTTTTATACACTTAGATAAACTATACCCATAAAAGATCTATTTATGCCATCTAACAAATCCACACCATAGCAGTCTGCTATTCCTATCAGCCTCTGCCACTGATCTCCCCACGTCTGGTGTCCTGCTATAGTGCATTCACTCGCTTCAACCTTTGAATTATAGAAAGCTTTACTCTCAGATTGTACCTTTCAGATATAAAACTCTATGTCTGACTTCTATGCCTGAACATGGAATCTTCACATTTAGCAAACATCCCATGTGGATCTGATACAAGTGCAGGCCATTACAGAGAACACATTCCCTAGTGAGTGTTGTTTTTTATTATTTTTTTCTTACTACTTGTTTGACAATTTTTTTTTTAACATTTTGTTACATTTTATCTTCTGACAACAAAGTCGATAAATTAAAAATAAATAAAAAAAAATATATAAACAGTCACACTCATCTTTCAGATTCAGTGGTGCTTGATATCAATAGTTGACTAGTTCTTTAACTTTTGGAATATTAGTCAGACTCTTTCATTGGAATCAGTTTGAAAACACCTAAGACAGCAACTGTTAGGGCTTATTCACGAATTCGCATATCACTTACATATGGCGTCAGCATTTTTTGCTATGTCTTTATTCAAACACATCCTTCTTTTTTCACTGACGCATCACACCAAACAAAGTCTGGGGGTCCATGAAAAAAAAGACTTCGGTGAGTAATCTATTTTTCATGGACCAAGAGACATACAAAGTATAGAAAATTAAACAAAAAAGTTGATTTTTTTTTCCACAAATGTGAAAAAATATCAACCCTAGATAGAATACCACCTGCAAATGAGCAGGCACAGACCTCACACCTCCGCAGATGCAGACATGTGAATAAGGCCTTACCCCACATTCACATGACCGAGTATCAATAGTCAAACTCTGTCTGTGTATAGAGATGAGCGAGTAGTTCGAGTAGGTATTCGATCGAATACTACGGTATTCGAAATACTCGTACTCGATCGAGTACCACTCGCTATTCGAATGTAAAAGTTCCATGCAGAACCAGCATTGATTGGCCGAATGCTATACAGTCGGCCAATCAACGCTGGTTCTTCTCCTACCTTTAGAAGTCTTCTCCGTGCAGCTTCCCCGCGGCATCTTCCGGCTCTGAATTTACTCTGCCAGGCATCGGGCCTAGGCAGAGCCGACTGCACATGTCCGCTTGTAGTGTGGGCATGCGCAGTCGGCTCTGCCCAGGCCCGATGCCTGGCAGAGTGAATGAAGAGCCGGAAGACGCCGCGGGGATGCTGCAAGGAGAAGACTGCTCGGAGGATCCAGCCCGACCCTCACTCGTGGACTTGGTAAGTGTAATTTGATCGAACGTTGCCTACCCCTGAAACGAGCATTTTCCCCCCATAGACTATAATCGGGTTCGATATTCAATTCAAGTAGTCGAATATTGAGTGGCTACTCGAAACGAGTATCGAACCTCGAACATTTTACTGTTTGCTCATCTCTATCTATGTATTGTTCAGATTTACTGGCCTGAACAGTGTGCTGGGAGAAGGAATGCCTTGCAGTACAGTTATCTATGATGCTAGGAGTCCCTGCCTCAGGGCGGTAAATCGGGCGCTGCCAGTAGTACATAATGGTATTTGTGCATTTTCCACTTTCTTTTTTGCCTAACGTACCATCTCTTAAGATTGCATTCCTGTGCAAGACACTGCACACTGTCCATTAACCCCTTAATAAGTACACCTGAAAGGGCTTTACCGTTAACCCCTTAATAAATACGCCTGAAAGGTCCTTACCATTAACCCCTTAGTAAGTACGTCTGAAAGGGCCTTAATAATCAGGGCTTTTAATGCCCCTAACCTTTATAATTTATTGTACTACCAAATTTCAAAAAATCTTGACACGTTGGACAATTTAATACCTTATTAAATAAAAAATATTTTTATCAAATAATAGATTTTTAATACTAACATTTGCAAATTGCTATTGCCCCAGGTATCGTAAATGCCAGGATTTCCACTGTGGCAAAAACCACAGTGTTTTACAGTCACCATATAGCGGATGGGATGCTGGCTAATCCCATCCACAACTTGCAGGAAATAATCTGCTGCAAAAATGTAGCGGTTTGAAAAACTATTGTGTTTTTGCAAATTGTAGCATGTCCATTATACTTACGGAAAAGCTGTCAGTTTCTATGAAGGAATAATGGAAGCAAAAAGTCCACAGAGGAAAACGTGGACTTCCTGTGAAAAGCGCTACGGGATAAACTGCAATGTGTTTCTGCAGCGTTTTCATTGCTCAAGAATGGTGCGAACTAGTGAAAAAATTTCAACCATGCTAGAATTACGCTTTGTTCACATCTGCGTTCGGTATTCCATTTGGGGAGTCCGCATGGGCTTCCCCCTGAACGGAATACCGAATGCAACTGCAGGTGCTGTGCAATGAAAGCACACAGACCCCATAGACTATAATGGGGTCCGTGTGCTTGCCGTGCTGCCTGCATGAATCATGCGGACAGGAAAGTAGATTGTGGACTACTTTCCTGTCCACATGTTCTTTGCGGAGATCTGGCGGCAAGCACACAGACCCCATTATAGTCTGTGAGATCCGTGTGCTTTTACTGCACAGCGCTTGCAATTGCATTTGGTATCAGGGTTGGGGGTCCCCATGCGACTCCCCCGAATGGAATACAAACGCAGATGTGAACCAACCCTGAGACTGAGGTTACATGACGCAGAAAAGCAGTGTTTTTTTGTTGCAGACTTTTCTACATCTTTTGATCAAAAGCCAAGAGTGGTTTCAAGAGGAAAGGGAATATAAAGGAAGCTCTTATACTTGTACCTTCTGCTAAATTTACTCCTGGCTTTAGCTCCAAAAAGAAAAGCAAAATCTGCAACATAACAAGCTGTTTTTATGAAATATGTGTCCTCAGCCTAAACAAGTTTTCAAATCAACCTACGTATAAAAATCATAATACTATCACTATTATACATTACCAATAGGATAAATATAATTTCTAGAAGCATATTTGCTTTTTACCATATTTTACTTAATGGTAGACCCCCTGAAATTCACTGCTCCTAATCTGTTCTCCATGGGAAATCATTACATATGCTCTTTTATCGCCACATTCCTGTTTTATATACTACTTGTAACTGAAGTTCTGGATAGATGGTCAGAGCACCTGCACTTGTAGAGGGTCACACAATTTCTGGCACTAAATGTCATCTCAGTCAGCCTTATGGCCATAAAATAAGCTATTCTGTTTATTATATGGCTGCATAATGAATGGCGCTATGTGCAGGCAGTCATATAATATAGAGGTATGTGCTCTGGTTGGTGCAGCAAAATATAAGGTAAGTCAAATGGAGGGGGACCACCTACAGTTAGGAGTTGGTATGGAGAGTCAGAACACCAATACTTGCTGCTTATTAAGAAACTAGGGAAGGGGGTTATTTGCTGGCTGAACTGCTTACAGGGTAGGGTAGTGAGTGAACGGCTGTAGTCACGGCTGTAGTCAACAACTACAAAATAAAGCAGATAAACGGTGCTGAATTTAAACAGGATATATATCAGGAAGTGTTTTGTATTGATGCATTCATTTATTTGGCCCATATTTTTTTTTTAAAAACTGGATAACCTCTTTAAATAGATTGTCCATAATGGATAAAAGATAAATAAACAGCATCAGTGATTTTTTTTTTTAGCTGAGGGTTTGTGTAGGTTATTGTGATTTGTAATCATCTCTGCGTTATAGTTCACCGTAAATGTTGGTAATATTTATAATGATTAGATTCCAAATTTGTACATAAAAATTTTGACTGTCTATGGATTTTTGGCTAAGTTGGCCATAAAAATGGGTGTACATAAATAATGTGGTGACTTTGCTAGCTCTACTTTTTCAGCACGATTTGATACATGGCAGGAAGCGACAAATGTAGCAACAATTTGGCCAGCATTATATATTGTAACTTCTGTTATGTGCCCCGCTTCGAAATGTGCTGAAAAATTCCAAAACAGACTAAATGTGGGCTATGATATCTTCAAACATCTTTCTTTACTTTGTCCTTTTCTCACAATCATATACATATGTTAGAATACAATTTTTGTTACAGGTTATGTTCACTTTTGCAAAATGTTATTTTTTATTTGCTTTACTGCATCTAAAACAAAAGCACATTTACAGATCCCATGCAGACGTATTGTAGGTGTAGTCTTGCTAAAAACAGTAGAGAATGGATCAGTAGACTTTTTTTTTGTAGTCTATACCCATAGAGATTCTGCTATCATAGTGTCTATGGAGCAAATATCCGAAATTGCAGGAATTGTCTGACAACAGAGAGCAGTAGAACTAGCTGTTTAAAATTCTTTAAGGCTGGGGCCACATGTGGCATAAACACTGTGGCATAAAACACTGGAAAATACCCTTATAGTTCTGGAAATTGCTGCATGTCAATTATACCTATGGAAATGCCGGTGGTTTCCCTATAAGTACAATGGAAACAGTAAGTCTGCAGAGGAAAGCTCTTTAGACTTTCTGTGAAAAGCCATGATGCGTTGATGCCGCATTTTTTTCCCACAACACTTTTATGATGCGGCCCGCTTCATGGGGCCTTAGCTTTAAACACAGTGCTGAGAAATAGATTCCAGGCATCAGAACATCAACAGCGACAGCACAAGCTGGATATACTTGTACTGAATTAGGGGTCCAAGTTATCACTACATAGACTGGTATAAGAAGTAAACACTCCACAATCTGAAGACAAACTAAAATACACTTATAAGGCAGGCAAAACCAGGAAAATAAATCAAGAGCGTGAACATGTCTAAGCCAAAAATCAGTCCAAGAGATAACATCAAAGCCAAAATCAGGAAGACAGTGGATTTCCAGTAACAAACCAAAGGTTCCTATAGAGCAGTTCAGCCAAACTAAGTATAACCAAATAGCAGGCAACAGATTCCTGACAGATATATAGCATACATAGCATGCAGGAGTCAGACACTAATAGTATGACACCAAAATATAGCAGGTCCGCACTCCTTGGGCTTGGTAAAATATAACTTTTAATAAGCCATTTTAAAACTCACATTACATAGAACAAGACGTGAAAAAGTCAGAAAAAAGACATATTGTTTAAAACCGCCGACGCGTTTCGAGGCTATACAGCCCCTTAGTCATGGCATTACTAAACAATACAATTCACCTTTATATACGTTTCTCAGCAGCTGTTTAATCAGTGGAGTGAACACACCCATAATAATAGTATGAGATTTTAAAACAAAAGTTTACAAAATTTTTCTTGTTTTGTAGCACTAAAAAATTCTCTAGAAATTAAGCTCTATCCAGATTAAACATCTGGCTCCTGCTAATCCTAATAATTGTATGAGAACTGTAAGAATACACAGTTTGGTAACAGTTTCACTTTTTGTAACATGAGAAATTATGAAACTTTCTAATCTGCATTTCTTCCACGGTCTCTTCTGGCAGTCTTATTAAGACTGAAGTCCCATTATGATCAGACTAGCCTCTACCCGTGACTTTGTTTTGTTGGCATCAATGACCATCAGCAAATTGCATTGATGATATTCAGCAAATTGCTGCCGTCGACGGCTCGCCTGCCTAGTTGTCAACCTGTCCTGCTGCTGAACTCATTCGTTGTGCCATGCCTGTGATTGTTCCAGCATCTCAGCAGCTTGCTGGGACGCCATATAATGAGCATGTTGTTGGCGTTGATGAACCGGCTGCTCTGGGGTTTTGGCAGCTCTCAAGCTGGTTTGCTGCTGAACTTGTTCCTCGCGCCATGCCTGTGTTTGTTCTGGCATCTCAGCAGATCGATCAAACGCCGTTCGCTCATCTCTAATAGTCATCCATAGACAAATAGACATCCGGTGTTTGTTCACAGACATCTGTGATTGGTCTCAACAGTCTCTTGGGGAGTGTCGATATCGTGCCACTTGTGTCACAGCATCATTGACATGCCCCCCACCCCCAGAGCCATTCAGGAGACCAGCAAAGGCTGGAATACACTGGAAGATGCCAAAAAGGAGCTACAGAGAGGTGACAGAAGAGGAGTATGACTGCTTATTATATTTCTGCACCTCTCCTGTGGGTATGAAGAATTTCTTGTGTATAATAATAGCATTTCTGGTATCTTGTACAGTACAAGACTAGGAGAACTGAAAGTTTGTGGGATGTGACTGTACTGCACCTTCCATCTTCATGCCTGCACATAGATCGCACCCGCGACATAACATTGGTTATCCTAGTAATCTATCTATACCAAACTGTCAGTCACATATGAGAGCTACATTCAGCATCCCCTGCCCAGAATTTAGGCATCGTTTTTCATTAAATGGCAGTACAGCTATCCTCCGTGATGTATTCTGTATCCACTTTCCTGATATCATTAGCGCAGTCCTGTGTAGGAGTATTTTTGAGGGTATATTTTTTTAATGCTTATGCAGTAGTAACAGCGGTTGTCATGCTGTCATCTTTGTTGCTATGGAATTTTTTTTATGCGTGCTCCGGTAGAACATGATCTGCCAGCTTAACTCTCACATATATTTGATGAAGATGTTTATTTTGAGCCTGACATCATTTGAAAGGCAGGCGTGGCCATGTCTCGCAGCTCCAGGTAAGATGGGAGAGCAGGTAGGAGCTCACCTGGAGGGAATTCACTTCTGAAAGGTAAGCAAATCCTATGCTCGCTAGCAATAAAGGCTCAATGACAGTGCTTTGTGTATGTGGATTGTGAGGACGTATTTGTTAGCTTTATAGGAATACAGGTGGATGATAACATAGACCTCTAGTATATTAGAAACTCCTGCTGTCACCACAATTTCTAGGGAATATCACAATCACGCTGTATTGTATGATGTGATTAAGACTGCATGGAGTATATTAATGCTGCAAAAGGCATAGCAATCTGTGTATATACTCCTATGTTTGTATGAGGACAAATATATAACCTTTATTGACTGGTATTCAGTAAATATCTTGATTTTGGCAACTTTTACGGTCCAAAAATGTAAAAAACGTCTCTTTCGGAATTTTATTTATACAGAAAGTAATATCCATTGATTTAATCTACAGAAAAAGTTGATATGAGGCTTATGCGAGATTCACATGACTGGGTTTATTCTCTGAAACTTGGTCCGTGTGTTCGTCAAATTGATTGGCCTGAACTTCATGCTGGGATGGGACTCTTAGTATCATTGTTATGTATAATGCTAGAAGTACCTGTCTCCCAGTATCATAGATAACTAGTAGAGATGAGCGAGTACTGTTTGCATTAGCCGATCCGAACAGCACGCACGCATTGAAATGAATGGACGTAGCCGGCACGCGGGGGGTTAAGCGGCCGGTCGGCGTCAAAGCGGAAGTACCAGGTGCTTCCATTCATTTCAATGCGTGCGTGCTGTTCGGATCAGCTGATCCGAACAGTACTCGCTCATCTCTAATAACTAGAAGTCTGGCAAACACACGGACCCAGATTCAGGCTAAGACCCCACGTGATGTCCAGCAATAAAGCGCTGCGGGAAAAAACAAGGCGGCAACGCATCGCAGTTCTTCCCGCAGCGCTTTAAACTGAAAGTTCACAGTTTTCCTCCACAGACTTTCTGTGACAATTATATCTATGGGGAAATCACCTGAGTTTCTGTAGGTATAATTGACATGCTGCAATTTCAGAAACCATGCCGGATTTGAAAATAGCAGCATGTCCGCACGGCGATTTTTACAACAAAGTGGGCATGGGATTCACTAGAATCCCATCGACTTTGCCCTTACTGTAAAATGCTACAATTTTTCCCGCTGTGTTTCCACTGCTGGCAAATCGTGCACTTTCCATTCCATGAGGCCCCAGCCTTACAGCTGAAACTCAGTCGTGTGAATGGGGGGGGTTAACACCACACGCAGCTACACAGTAGATGCAGAAAAAATTTGAAACGCATCATGGTTTTTCCCACAGTGCTTTGCACAGAATGCTCACACAGGTTCCAGGATCAGATGTGCGGGGGATCTTTGGCAAAAGGAAAGGCTTTGCACTAAAAATGTACCACATTATCACCTATCTACACCTGAAAATTGATGTAAATGCATTGATAAATTCCCATCAGTGGGCCTATTCACATGTCAGTTATCTTTAACAGTCCATTTTCACAGAATTGTCAATAGACTCAGGTTTACGAGTGATCCGAGAAATGGCTGCCCTATAAATCTAAATTTACTTTGTAAAAAAAAAGGTCTTTCCATCAATTTTTCATGATTTTTTCAATAGTTTGTGTTTTTTTCTGCAGCATTATTTTAGCTGCAATTCACCCCGCATGGCCTGTTGACTGTTTCTTATAGCAACCGTCATGGACCATGTGGACTCAAAACATAAAATGGGTCTCAAACCACAAAGAGAGATACATGGGTGCTTGTAAAATATTCAATATTTGGTGAAATCTGTAATCACTTGTTGAGAGGCCTTAAGAGAGAGGACTAAGCTCCTTATTATAAAAAAAACAATATGGAGGTTTATTAATGTCTTCAGGGAAAAACAGGAACACAGGGAAAACTTCCAGAATAACAGAAATATCAGTCAATGTCTCAGTAGCTTACATCATCAGAGAAGGTCATAGTTGGGTTTCTTCATCTGGATATCTTGCAGAGTTCCAGCTTGGTTCATGCTTGATCATCTGGTTGATGGACTCTGGGCTGGTCACGACATCTTGTCCAGGATGACAGAGAGAGATAGCAGGCAGTCCTGCCATAGATCCCCCATGGATTCCCCCATGGATGACCACCATCACGACCCACTGGCCCAGACATGTGTGTCTGTCACTCATTTATGTTCATGAGAGAGGGTGTTGCCTCCATCTCGTTGCTTTATAAGGACAACTCTAAAATGGTGTACCCTAACTGCACCCATGTACCATGAAGTCAGCAGACTACAATGTTAACCCTATGTATGCCATTAATATTGTAATATCATAATATGTGACAGTGCTCATAAGTATTTTCTGTTACAAGAGCACTGAACAATCGTATGAGAACTGAGAATACAGCTATGGATTATAAGGACTTGTGTATACACTAGTACACCTGTTTGTTCAGAGCTATAATAAGACTGCCATAATAACGCATGAACCGCACATTATATATGTCTCCATATCATACAGAGGCATAGGGAGGTTTCTTCTGTGCAGTCAGGGGCCATACGTACAGAGATATTCTCTCCTAGAATTCCCTATAGGAATCTCTCTATAGAGAGATATTATAGAACATAAGAGAAGAAAGAATTCTACGGGGGATTATGAATTTCAGATGAAGTACACGTTTCCCTTGATTCCATAAAAAGAGTAAATAGTTACAATCATTCTCAGACATAAATCTTAAGAGAAATGAAGAATTTATCTAAATGATATACAATATTTTAGTGGTAGAGAACTTACTATGTGCTGAACATAAAAGCATAAAAGTTCAGCTGGGAATAGAGCAGTTTAATAAAAATGAAACACTATGCGTAGTTATGTTAATATGACTTAGCATACTTTACCATAGAAGAAGCCAACTTGCCAGGCCAGCATAGAGTAATTTGTTATATAACTCGCAATCCTGCTGACGTCTCCATTTTTCAGGTATTTCAACTGAATGCTTGGTTTATATATTGTAATTAATTTGTGCACACAGGATGGTAATAATTACACTATATTTATTTTATATACAGCTGCTCGTAGTACAGGCTTGGGAAATATTGATCCTCTCATGAATTGAACTAGGGAGGTCTCTTTCATATGGCACGGCAAGGCTACAAGAAGAAAGTGTCATGTCAGCCATATAAAATCACATTAAAGTAGAAATAGTTTGTAAGGGGTCCAAACAATGGAAGGGAATTAGGATTTGCACAACTTTCCTGTATATGGTGATTGAAGCTGAACTTATAGAAAACTGCAAAAGCTTTTAGTTACACTAGGAGTGGCCCTTTATAATACAGTAGATACAAATTCTATTAACTTTAAAGGGGTTTTCCAGTTTCAACAAGTTATTGTTTCTGTACTGAAAAGTTATACAATTTTCCAATATGCTTTTTGTATCCGTTCCTCTCAGTTTACTAGATCTCTGCTTATTGTCATTCATTCGGTTAAATTCCAGTGGGTAAAAATCAGACCATGGTCATATGATATATAGTCCATGGTCATGTGATGTACAGTCATGTGATGATAAAACAGGAGTGCACATCTCATTACCAGACAGATTACTGTGCTGTGACTAACGAGCTGCATACCTTTGTGTTTACCACACGACCATAGACTATATATCGCATGATCATAGACTGTTTCACATGACCATGGACTGTATATCACATGACCATAGACTGTATATCACATAACTATGGACTGTATATCACATGACCATGGACTGTATATCACATAACTATGGACTGTATATCACATGACCATGGACTGTATATCACATAACCATGGACAGCATGTCACATGACCATAAGCTGTATGTCACATGACTATGGACAGTATATCACATAACCATGGACTATATATCACATGACCATGAACTGTGTTTCACATGATCATGGACTGTATATCACATGACCATAGACAGTACATCACATGACCATAGGCTGATTCTTATCCAGTGAGAGTAAGCAAAATGAATGACAACAAGCAGAGATCTTGAAAACCTTGAGGTATTGATACAGAAATTATATGGGAAAATTGCACAACTTTTCAATACACAAACAATAATATTTGAATGCAGAAAATGGACAACTCCTTTACTGTAAAAAGACAAACAAATGTAAAGCTCTTGTGTCAGGTGACTATTTTTTGGCCTGGTAAAACATACTGCAGTAGCCCCTGCTATATTATCTAAGAAAAAGATCACAAAATGGAGGTGAACGAATGCCATTAAAAAGCTCATTAAAAGTCAGTTGAAATGTGCCTAATTTAGACTACAATTCAGACACAGCTTCCATAGTAAATCTCCCCCCTCCTATTATTATCAACTAAACCTAAACAATATTTAAAGTGAAGGTGGTTTATCCACTATAACGTGGCCTTATCATGTGCAGGATGAAGTCAGGGCCGCCATCAGGAATTTTGGGGCCCCATACAGCCTAAGTGTCTTCCCCCCCCCCCCCCCCGGCTGCCGCCATTTTAAAACTACTTTATTTTACGACATACCAATTCTGTATTACATTTCCCTTTATTTAGCAGCATTACAAGGCTTCATCAGATTCTATTTGCAGGTATAATCTGCTACGTGTGGCAGCGCCTATAGAGAGCCAACACCATCTATAAGAGCCCTCCTAATAAATCCTCAGGGCTTATTCACATTACGTTTTTGGCCTCCCTTGCCGGGATACGTTGCTAACCAGTCAGAATCAGCTGTCAACTTATCCCTGCACGAAGAACTGGCCATTAAAAAAAAAGGGGGGGCCTGCAGTTCTCCGTGCAGGGATAAGTGGGGAGCTGATTGTGACTGGTTACCAACGTATCCCAGCAAGGGAGGCCAAAAACGCAACGTGAATACTCCTTTAAAGTGAAAGTCCCATCCCCAAACAGGCTGCTATGCTAGTAGCATAGCCGCCTACATCATTATTAATACAAAGCACACATACCTTTGGAGGTCTTGTGTGCTTTGTAGTTCTCCAGCTAAAAACTTATATATTATATATTATTGCCCCAGTTCCCTCTCCGCAGTGCCGCACACCCGATGCCCCAACAATCCCCCTCCCCCCCCCCACATTCTAACATCTTTCCACTGCCCCCTGTACCCATACCTCCCAACTTTTGAAGAACCAAAAGAGGGACAAAATTTAGACATGTCAGCTCCTCGCTTCAGCTGCATATGTGTCAGGGAGAGAGGCGCGCAGCGGCGAAGCGAGAAGCTGACTTGTGTCAGCTCCTTGCTTCAGCCGCGTATGTCTTCAATCAGATCTGCGTCCTCTGGATGCAGATCTGAGTTGAAATAGGACATACACAATGACTGCTACGGGCGCCAGGGAGCCGGCACACGGTGGCGGGCCAAAACCGGGCCCCCCCCATTTTTCAATTTGGCCGGGCCCCTGACGCCAGTACCAGTAGTACTGCCCTATCGGTGGCCCTGGATGAAGTGATTCCCTTTCCATTGATGTCTTCTGTAATCTTTCTGTTATTGGTTCGAGATTATTAAACTATGTTCACATTCAGCATTGAAACCCATGTGATATCCACAAGCAATCACACGCTATGTATATAAATGGGAGTTCTCCAACCCCAATCAAATGCACAGGGGAATTTTTGTGTGGTTTTCTAGAATATTTTCACTGCAGAAAAAAGTGACGTTACTTATTTAGCCAAAAATGTGAAGATTAGACCTATTGTATGAGAGTGGGGCTAATCCTCATGTAAATGTGTAGGATTGCACATTGCATACACACAGCAGAACCGTGATTTGAGTCTTTATAGGACAAAGAAAAACAAACAGTTTTCATGTGTATTGATGGCTTTTCAGTTTATTTCAAGTGTAAATTGTTATATGATGGAAAATAAATGAAAATGTGGCTCAGCAGCCTCTGCCTGTGTCCTCCGGGTCAGACAACTTAATCCTTGAAATGAAGCCAACCTGCCAATCCATAAAATGTTGACACGAAGGAGACTTTTAAAAAACAGTTCTCACTAACACATTTACCTATAAAAAAAAAAAAAAGATATTTAAGTCTTGCCCCTGGAACCACGTCCACACTGCCCAGAAATGCCCCAAACAACAAGGGGCCACCCATTTCTAGGCAGAGGTTTTGGATTGGGGCATGTCTGAATTTTAAAATTCAAGACTGTCCTGGCAAATTCAGGGAGTTGTTGCACATGGCAGTAAGTACAGCATTAAGTACATTCATTCTATGTATATGACAGAGTGTACTGTAGCTTCCCTATATACATATCAGAAAACTATGTTCATAGAATACAACAACAAAAAAAAATCAATGTGGTTGTCAAGATTTAAAAGTAGCTGATTCTCTTTAAAGGGTCTAATAATAAAACGATCAATAGTTAATAGTTACTTGATAATTAATAATCAATCATTTCTTTTGGCATATAGCGGTGTAACAGAGAGTCGAATGAATAGCCATTAAAAACAATTGCTTGTTTGTATTGGCTTGTAATCTTATATAAAGATGTATTAAACTTTACTGCTGACTAGGGTTGAGCCGATCTTGAGATTTCAGGATAATTTTTAAAATCCGATTTCCGATCATTTTCCATTTGAACCCGATCCCGATCCCAATTCCAATCCTAATGTAAGTCAATGGGATTTTTTAATGATCGAAAATCGGATTTTAAAAACGATCCTGTTCACTACACAGCGTGGAGTCCAAAAATTGAATGCTTCAATTTTTGGACTCCATGTTGTGTAGTGATTAAAAAATCCCCTGGCTACTTAGTCCCCCCAACTTACCTGCACAGAATCGCTGCCACTCCCATTGCCCGATGTTCTCTCTTCTCTTCTCTCTACTTCACATGCCTGCAGAGCGCTGTGCGCTGGGAGTAGGCGAGGCTTGTTGTGGCTTAGGAGAGTGTGGGCGGGTATAGGGCAGGGAGACGTGAGTGCATCATTCACGTCCCCCCTCCCAGGACCCACCCACACTCTCCTAAGCCACAAGCCCCGCCTTTTCCCAGCATCTGTAACACTAACCTGGGAGGCGTGGGCGCACACGGTGCTCTGCAGGCATGTGAAGTAGAGTGAAGAGGAGCGAGAACAATTGGCAGCAGATCTTTTTTTAGGCGGGATTGGAACCCAATCACGATCATGAAATTTACTCGATCGCCAATCGGGATCCGATCTTTTACAATTCCGATTGCTCAACTCTACTGCTGACACATTCGAAGGAACTTATGGGATATTCAGATATTATAGCATGGCAAGATATGTTCACCATTTAGAGTTAAATAACAGAGATGATTTATTATAGTGCACTGTTCTGATTTGCTGTACAACCATGATATGATATTTCCATATGTATTGAGCACAGATGACTAGAAAAGCATTCTACACACTATGTAAATACTGTACATAGATTCACTAGTAGGCAACTATGCAAACCATGCACTAAAAATGGGTCTCTATGCAAATTGTGTACACAGGTTGCTAAAAAGATAGCATCACTATGTCACAACTCAGTCTGCTGGAACCTTGACATAGCTAACATTTCTGGATATAGTGTTCATAGCAGTGTCTGACTGAATGTCTTTGATATAAGGTACTATACAGACTATTACCCTTTTGCAGAGCACATTTGGCATATACAAGTAGAATCTAAGTTCAGCTAACAATCACATGGTTCACTTATTACATGTTGCTAGTTCTGAGTGAGCGGCTGGGTATTTGGAGCATTAATAAGTGAGTTATATAACAATGGTTGTGAAGTCTGACACTACTGACCTGTCTTGAATTCCATGTACTCTGACAGATGTATTACTCTATTCATACAGGGTAGATGCACTACAATGCACGTTAATGTAATGCTGATTCTGTGACACCTATCCCCTCATACATATGGGATTTATAACAATAAGATTTAGACCAGATTTAGAATTCATGTAGACTAGAAATGAAGTTTTCAAACCCATTCACTTGAAGATATTTCAAGTGAATGGGTTTGAAAACTGACCGCCGGGTTTCCATCCCCTGTCCAGTTTCTCGGGGCAGAAGACGGAAACCCGTCATATTGGCTAAAGCGGAGACCAGGCACAGATGTGAACCCGCCCTTAACCAGTTGGTAAAGATTTCTACTTATTTATTTGTGCTTGTTACTAGACATGAGCGAACAGTAAAATGTTCGAGATTCGATATTTGTTTCGAGTAGCCTCTCAATATTCGACTACTCAAATCGAATATCGAATCCTATTATAGTCTATGGGGGGAAAATGCTCGTTTCAGGGGTAGGCAACGTTCCATCAAATTACACTTACCAAGTCCACGAGTGAGGGTCGGGCTGGATCCTCCGAGAAGTCTTCTCCATGCAGCGTCCCCGCGGTGTCTTCCGGCTCTGAATTCACTCTGCCAGGCATCGGGCCTGGGCAGAGCCGACTGCGCATGTCCGCACTACAAGTGGACATGCGCAGTAGGCTCTGCCCAGGCCCGATGCCTAGCAGAGTGAATTCAGAGCCGGAAGATGCCGCGGGGAAGCTGCACGGAGAAGACTTCTAAAGGTAGGAGAAGAACCAGCGTTGATTGGTTGACTGTATAGCATTCGGCCAATCAATGCTGGTTCTGCATCAAACTTTTCCATTCGAATAGCGAGTGGTACTCAATCGAGTACGAGTATTTCGAATACCGTAGTATTCGATCAAATACCTACTCGATCGAATACTACTCGCTCATCTCTACTTGTTACCCGTACCAAAACATCAAACCCTTCAATGATTTGTTGTCCACTGAGGATTAGGTTATGTATTGTGTTTTCTACTTGAGAGTACAGCTAGAAAATCTATCTTGGGTTTTGACAAGGTATTTTAGAATAATGCAATTAATCAGATTGATAATTGATCCTCATTCAAGACCAAGGCAAAAATAAACTTTTCTATGATGTGAACAAATTATTACATGAGGAAATTCGGAAACAGTTTGGATTTATTCTTGATTTTATAGGAAATTGCTTTAAGGTAAATGGTTTTAACTTTAGAATAACAAGCTAGAAATGATTATTTTGCCCGAGTGCAGGGGTCTGTACAAACTGCTAGCAATGATGTGCCCGACCAGTTCTTGACCACAGCAGCCAATAAGTGGCCTCAGTACAGAGATTGGCTGCAGTAGTGATGTGTCAGATCACTGGCAAACAGGGTATAAAGGCTCACTAGTCCTTGTGATGGTCAGTCATGTCCCATATGTACATTTTAGCAACTTTCACTTTCCTTTTGTAGGTGGTCCTAGATGACCAAAAATACTTGTTCACAATATGTTTGTGCACACAAGCTTCATTCCCATCCCCTCTTTGTGCCCCCACATAGTTTTTGTGTCCCCTACTGTGTAACATCCTCCCTCCACAGAGTCCCTGCTTCACTATATCCTGACCAGCTGCTATGTTTGGTTTTCAATGTTAACATACTCCTTATTGACAGTGAAAAGCTGTACATCATAAAGCTTCCTCACCAGTCTTACTCCAGTGCACCAGCAGGCAGGGTAATATATTTATGCTGCACTGACTGCCAACCATCAAAGCAAATCTGAACGGAGATCAAATAAATTTAATCAGGCTTACTGTGGTGAGGGTGACTTGTGAGACCCCCTGGCTTCTTGGTCTAGTTGTAGCTATGACCATTGTGCCCTCTATGGTTTCACCTATTCTGGCAGCCTAAGGGCCCATTTACATGGGCACAGAGGGGGCGGTTTATGGCGCGTAATCCACCTCATAATCCGCCCCCTCACAATGGTGGTCTATGTAGACTGCCAGGCTTCTTTTTTACATGAGCAGTATGCTGCTGCTCATGGAAAAAGGAAACGAGCTGCCCTTTTTTGTTCAGGCAGATTCCACGGCTCGGTGAGCCACGGCATCCGCCTTTGAGGCAGCAACCTCCAGACTCGGCCCATTCATTTGAGCCGACTCCAGGGGGGGGGGGGGTGCCAAAACCCACTATACCACCCCATGTGAACTAGCCCTAAGACTGTCATGGTACAACTTGAGCTTGTGTGCCAGCAGAGGCCAAAGAAATGAGTAGGGTTTCTTGTGTTTATCGCTGGTCCAACCCACCAAGCTGCAAAGTGACTATAGCCATCAGTGCCAGAAAGGAAGACTATTATACTCCTGATAAAGCCCCCTCTAGGAGTTGAGGTCTATTGGCCAACTAAATTCTGTCTCAATCTTCTCTTCCACCCTCGCATTCCAGAGCTTGATATTCCCATCTGTTAAAATGTGTTAAGCTTTGTGTTTGGATCCATTAGATAAAGAAGCCTTGGTGCAGAAACTGTGCATCTGATTCTGCTATATCTGTATGTGAAACTACATTGTAGATACTAATGTGTGGTACCTCTAATTAGTTAAATGGCTATTATCTTGAGGTGTATAACGACTTAGCTAAGTGCTTCTCATGTTGTGAGGTTGACGTCAAAATTGAGCTGCCACCTCCCCCCGTTACTGCTCACAAGTTTGACACAAGTGATTTTTCACTCTATTCTCTGGGTACAGTAGTACCACTTTTACCTACATAAGGGCTCATTTACATCTGCGACCGGGGTCTCCTTTCTGCAGGTTTCCATTTCCTGCATGAAACTGGGTAGGAAACGGAAACCTGCAGTCATGTTTCAAACCCATTCACCCAACCCAACGCCCGTGAGCGTTTTATTCTCTCTGCGGTGAAACCATTTTTCTTTAACTGGACACAGAGTAGGACATGCAGGACTTTGTGTCCGGTGTAAAAAAAAAAAACGGTTTCACCGCAGAGAGCTTAAAACACTCACTGGCGCTTATGGCCGGACTCGGTCTGACAGGTTTCCATCTTCTGCCAGCAGAAATCTGATACGGAGACCTGAACACTGGTGTAAACCCAGTGTAACTTGCTCATTTTGTTCTTTTTGTTATTCTGGACTTCAGAGAAAATGTATGTATTTTCAGAAGAAGTATGGCAAGTGGTGAAGCCCAGGCATGGTGTAAGGTGTAATGGCTGGATATGAAGGGTTGTACAAGTCTAATGTATAATTTTAAGCTCCTGGGTCCAAATGCAAAATTTGTAATGGGGATCTACCTACCTTTTGCTACACCTCTGGTACTATCTGAAGTTGTATAACCCCTTTTTCACCATAAAAATTTGTGCCCCAATTGCAGAGATATCCAAATGTGCAATCTGGAGCACTGAGGGCGGCTCAATTGCTCCAAACATTACCCCATCCATTCTTTTGAGTGACAAGGCCAGGGAGTTATTCTGAAATCTCGCCTGGCCCTGCATTATCGAGTCTGGCATATTAGAGCAGTGTGGACTATAACAGTTTGGAGCAACAGACCTATCTGTGTTGCTAGTTGAATATACACATAGAAGACACTGCATCATTTGTCAATATGAAAATAAGAACAAATTTGTACAAAGTAAAGCAGATGGTTTTGATTTCATGTACAATAAATGGTCCTTGATGTACTGATCAATGTACTTTATGTGGATAATCTCCCTGCTGCGCAGCTAAATCTTGTCTTACTGCTGAGGCTTTTATCAGTCTCATACAGTTTTGTGGCATTCAGCGAGCAGAGGATGCCACTGGCAACGGTGACGTAGATCTTCAGCATTATTTTAGGAAATCCATTCTCTGTTCCGTGTTACAGGCAGGATGCAGTTCTTTTATGATTCACATATCAGGGCAGAACGGGAAAAAAGCCTACAAAACACAAGCATCCACATGGCACATAATGACTACATATTGATGGTTGAGAATAGCACAATTAATGGGCTTTATTTAAAGGTCTGAGCTTGTTGTTCCTGTTTAGTAGCAGAATTAAATCATAGTAGCATTACAGAGAACAAAGCGTACTCCACATGCAAAGGGAAAGAACAGGGAAGCCATCACTAAGCTAGGACATATTTGCTTATCTTTGTTGTCACTAACCTATGGCATTTCAATATTTTTCCAAAAATTTTGTGAAATGTGACAGCCTTTACTGCAAATGTATCCTAAATTCTAAGCATTTGTATTCTATGGCTTTGCTGATGTAAACAGTCAGTACAATTTCTTGTTATATGCATTGCCAGGGCACAATGTTGTACCTTTCGAAGGAAACATCTAGCGGCATTATGCAATTATAACAATAAGCTGCAAACAATATTATTTTTCCGTTGTGACCATCCATTGCTACAGATTGCTTGTTAGTGGGTGGCATTGGCGGACATGCATTCCTGCAGATGATGACATTAATGGACCCAAACTGTCAGTGACAGCCTGAGGATAAAGAATCAAAGGAGTTGGCTGGAGATGAGTAATTCATTTGCAAGCTGCTCTAAAATATGAGCAATAAATTCACTTTTCTTACTGTACAAGGGGTAACTATTGGTTAACCATTGCTTCCTATATAATGCTTGTAAAGTGAGGCATTGCTGTATTTCCCTGAAGGTGCTGTATTTGCATGCTATTATTCATTTCAGGACAATGGACAGAGCCATGCAAATCATGTTTTTTCCAGTCCCGCGGCGAACCTCACAAATCTCTATTTTACAGCATAGGTATAGTCTGTGAAATGCTCTATGGGAATGTCCTACAAATGTTTCCTTTTCTTGGTTTTCACTATACAATAATCTTACTGATTAAAGCATCATGTTGTACCCCAAGTTCTTCTCCAGATTGGGTTCTATATCTTGCTCTGAAGGACTAGCAAACTAAACAGCGCTATAAGCAGATTGGAATTACTTATTTTATGATTTGCATCCATACTTGTTCTATAGACTGCTAAGGTTCAGCAACAGCAATGCATCTTTTAAAGAAAGTAAAACAGGAAACCTATGCGGACCTTCTGCTCCCATTATACCTATAAGGAAACCACTAGTGTTTCCATAGGTGTAATTGACATGCTGCAATCTCAAAACCGTGACAATCTGCAGTGCATATATACAGTCCTATGAAAAAGTTTGGGCACCCCTATTAATCTTAATCATTTTTAGTTCTAAATATTTTGGTGTTTGCAACAGCCATTTCAGTTTGATATATCTAATAACTGATGGACACAGTAATATTTCAGGATTGAAATGAGGTTTATTGTACTAACAGAAAATGCGCAATATGCATTAAACCAAAATTTGACCGGTGCAAAAGTATGGGCACCCTTATCATTTTATTGATTTGAATACTCCTAACTACTTTTTACTGACTTACTGAAGCACAAAATTGGTTTTGTAACCTCAGTGAGCTTTGAACTTCATAGCCAGATGTATCCAATCATGAGAAAAGGTATTTAAGGTGGCCAATTGCAAGTTGTTCTACTATTTGAATCTCCTCTGAAGAGTGGCATCATGGGCTACTCAAAACAACTCTCAAATGATCTGAAAACAAAGATTGTTCAACATAGTTGTTCAGCGGAAGGATACAAAAAGCTGTCTCAGAGATTTAACCTGTCAGTTTCCACTGTGAGGAACATAGTAAGGAAATGGAAGACCACAGGGACAGTTCTTGATAAGCCCAGAAGTGGCAGGCCAAGAAAAATATCAGAAAGGCAGAGAAGAAGAATGGTGAGAACAGTCAAGGACAATCCACAGACCACCTCCAAAGAGCTGCAGCATCATCTTGCTGCAGATGGTGTCACTGTGCATCGGTCAACTATACAGCGCACTTTGCACAAATAGAAGCTGTATGGGAGAGTGATGAGAAAGAAGCCGTTTCTGCACGTACGCCACAAATAGAGTTGCCTGAGGTATGAAAAAGCACATTTGGACAAGGCAGCTTCATTTTGGAAACAAAAATTGAGTTGTTTGGTTATAAAAAAAGGCGTTATGCATGGCGTCCAAAAAGAAACAGCATTCCAAGAAAAACACATGCTACCCACTGTAAAATTTGGTGGAGGTTCCATCATGCTTTGGGGCTGTGTGGCCAATGCCGGCATCGGGAATCTTGTTAAAGTTGAGAGTCGCATGGATTCCACTCAGTATCAGCAGATTCTTGAGAATAATGTTCAAGAATCAGTGACGAAGTTGAAGTTACGCCGGGGATGGATATTTCAGCAAGACAATGATCCAAAACACCGCTCCAAATCCTCAGGCATTCATGCAGAGGAACAATTACAATGTTCTGGAATGGCCATCCCAGTCCCCAGACCTGAATATCATTGAACATCTGTGGGATGATTTGAAGCGGGCTGTCCATGATCGGCGACCATCTAACTTAACTGAACTTGAATTGTTTGTCCAAAATACCTTTATCCAGGATCCAGGAACTGATTAAAAGCTACAGGAAGCGACTAGAGGCTGTTATCTTTGCAAAAGGAGGATGTACTAAATATTAATGTCACTTTTCTGTTGAGGTGCCCATACTTTTGCACCGGTCAAATTTTGGTTTAATGCATATTGCGCATTTTCTGTTAGTACAATAAGCCTCATTTCAATCCTGAAATATTACTGTTCCATCAGTTATTAGATATATCAAACTGAAATGGCTGTTATAAACACCAAAATATTTAGAACTAAAAATGATTAAGATTAATAGGGGTGCCCAAACTTTTTCATAGGACTGTATAAAATGCTGCATTTGTTTCTGCGGCGTCCATGCCACGTGGGGCCCCAGCCTAAATCTGGATCCATGGTAAGCCCTGAAAACAGGAAATAAAACAAAAAACAATACACACGTATTGAATCCCTTGCCATTCCAGCACTGCTCGTTTCCTTTTGTCCACTGTAGATAAGCTCTGGCTCCTATGCAGTGAGATGTTTGCTTCAGATAACTGACAGCGCCCCAATACCTAATAGGCAAAGTCAGATACACTGAAATATTTACCATATTTTATGCTTCAGAATGTCTTTGGTATCTATGACTAAATGGGTTGGAATTGTGGTTTGGAGAGTGCAGAGATTACTTATGTAGTTGATCTGGCTTGGGAACCTATCCTTGCACCTCTCTTACTCAGTGCTGAGGTATACTGTTTTTTCTTTACTGTGGTGCAGTCTCCATGGTTGAGTTCTGCTCACCGCTGAGACCAAAGTATAGTGTATGTCTGAAGTGGACATTATCACCGTGCACCATAATATTATTATCTCAGTGAGGTTAAGTGTGACCAGGGAGACAATGTTATATCTTGCTGGACTCTGCATTGCTCACCAATGCATTTTATGAGCACTCTGCTGTGCCTTGTTCATCTCGTGGCCTGCTTGAGACAGTTGTATCTGAGGAAGTTCTTTACTAGAGGTGTATGGAAAATAGCAAATAGTTCCAGGCCACTTCCTAGAAATACAAAAAGGAAAAAGTACCCCATATCAACTAATTTCATATATTATCAAAAATATAGTTTATTAACAAATGAAATAAATACAAAAATACAAATATACACAAAAGACTTGACTGGCAAAGATTGAGCAGCACGAGGACCACTGCAACTCTCCAATGCCGGATTTTCAACAATCATCTCCACAGTCAATAAATGAGTAGACAATTCACATATATAAAGTAGGTAAGTATTTGTAAACATATGATATCAAATGTATAATAAAATCCATGTAAGTATATACATTACCATATATTAATCTCCAAAAATACATATATCCTCATATACCAAAAATAACGTATATAATAAAACTATTTTTAGAATCCATATGGATGGATGTACAAATTAATGGAGCCCCATATATACCCACATGCTAGATATAGTGACCATAGTCATAATAATAAATAATAATAAATGTTATTTCTATAGCGCCAACATATTCCGCAGCGCTGTACAATTTGTAGAGTTCAAATACAGACAGATACATTACAAAGAAAGTCATTTCACACAATGGGACTGAGGGCCCTGCTCGCAAGAGCTTACAATCTATGAGGTAGAGGGGGTGACACAAGAGGTAGCAGGGGCGGCATTGCTTATGCAGAGGTCAGACACTTTTGTAATAGAGGTGACTGTCATTACACAAACATAAAACTTTATGAGCCGTCAACAGTTGTGTCCTTTAACATGTGGATGGAGCTTGGACCTATAAAGTTATCCTGAGATGACATCATATCATGTGGGGAAATGTGGGAGCGGGGACAGAGAGGTGATAGTCATCAACAGACATGCTGAAAAAAGGAAAGAAGAACATATTTATTTATTTATTTATTTATTTATACATATTTCTTTTTCTTTGGCTTGTCTGTTGGTGATTATTTTGCCATTATATCTACCATGTAGGTGTGTATGGAGATCTATTTATTTGTACTTACATCCATATGAATTATAAAAATCATTTTTCATATACACATTATTTTGGTATATGAGGATAGGTGAATTTTTGGTGATAATATATGGTAATTTATATGCTTGTATCAATTTTATTCTTCACTTGATATCATATGTTTACAAATACTTATTGTCTGTAGCATCTGTCTCAATTCGGTCTGTTTCCCCCTCCCTTATACGTCACTGTTACTAGATAGGATATGGAAATGACTGTACAGTACACACTCTTGCTGAACAGTTATAGAGGGACAATTTGGGGAACTTTCAGAACAACGACATTGAACAACTGCCAACCATTGCAACCAGTCTTGGAGTAAAATTACATTTATAATGACATCTGTGTACCTGCGCCATCCTCTAACCCATCAACAAGGTCAAGGAACACACACAGAACTGACCTTTTTATAGGAACACACTTTCTGCCAAGCTTATGGTACCCATTATCCACATAATATAGGGGACCTAAATTCATGCTATCAGAGGTCATAGGACTTGTGATTATTGGGATTGTACTTTTGAGTGAAGTCAAGTTTAATGCCAAAATTGCCATGTGCTATAAATGCCAAGATAACTTGAAAGTGCCCAGAACTATGTGACATTCTGTTGCTTCCAGCCTTCTATCACATGGGCTAGTATTATCCCTCCACTCAGTCCTGCAGTGATTATCATTTAGCAGTGGGGTTGGACAGTATGTTATTCTACAAGGTTGGAAAGAGCAATTCATTTACCTTGGCAGACCGTGCACAAGCTGCCTCCCCTAGGACAAATAGATTTGTAGGTCACATCTTCAGCACCTCTAGTACTTCATTCTTGACTAAGAACAGTAAATTTACATTGGTCATACGTAAATCTGGAAAGACCTGGAGTGTCTTCAATTCTGTAGGATTTAAATGATACATAATGAACTTTAGAAAGCTTTATAGTACTTTGCAGACACAAAGCCTTTTCCGTGCTTTTGTTCAGGATTACAAAAAGGATGTCATTTGTTTTTTTCGTCTCTGGTAGTTGCATTGTTTTATTTTTTCAACTCCGAATCCCACATCTCAGAAATGCCAGCTTGTGAGTTTACCCATCTGCGCAAGCACCACTTACATGAAACCTCAATTTCGAAGCTAATGTATTGTTTTATAGAATTGCATTACAAGCTATTATTGAACAATTTTGTTAATAAACCTACAATCCTGTGGAGAAATAAAAAGCAAGATTCTGGCAAGATTCCTAAAAATGTCATGTCACTCCAACAAAAATTGGTATATGAAAGGTTTTACATTAAGGACTAATGCAGGCGGGCATAATACAGCTCCATACAGGATCTCAAGTTGTAGCTGTATCTCTAAAACCTCATGGTACCTGTTTCTCTCCACTTTCACATGGAAGCAGATGAACATTTTTTGTACTTCATTCACACATGACACAAAAGAAAATATATTCGGACTTTGACTGTATCACACAATGTATTATGGAAGTATTCTCTTCCATAAGTATGGAACAGGGGTGTAGGAATTCTGTGCACCAGCATATAGGTTCCATGTGAATCCCATTGGTAGGTTAAAGGGATTGCCCAGGATTAAGGGAAAACTCAAGGGTGGTGGGGGTGGGTGTAAAACAAAAAAGATAGAAATACACCTGTGCTGTTCCGGTCCCCTTACTGTCCTGCATCGGAACTGCACATACCCAATACATAAAGGCTCACATGACTGCTGAGACCAATCAGTGGTCATTGATAAGAAACCAGTGACATACATGAGCAACGTCACCAGCACCTCTCCAGCTGAGGCCAGTCCTTGCTCTCAACAGACATGTGAGCCTCTCTGCTTTTGGTGATAGTTAATATTATCATTGGGTTGGGTTTTTTTTTTGGTATTTTACATCCACCCTGGTCATCCCTGAATCCTGGACAACTTCATAAGTAGACCTCATTTTATTCATGTAAAGTTCTTAGATATATGTTATTTAGACTACTATTTAGCTTGGTTTCACACATTTTTCAGAACTACCCATCAGTTTTGGGGGAAAATCTCATGCAGATATTTAAGCCAAATGGATAAAGAGGAAATGAGAAGTATTAAAGGGGCCGGCCACTTTCAGACCAATATTGAGAGATATATCTTATAGTTTGTAAAATAAAATGTTGTACAAGTTTCCAATATACTTTCTGTATCAATTCCTCACAGTTTTCTAAATCTCTGCTTTCATTCATTCATTCATTCATTCTTCTTACTTCTAGTGTATAAAAATCAGTCCATGGTCACGTGATGAACACACAGATGCACAGATCGTTATAGTCACATCACAGTAATCAGACATTTATCTGGTAATGAGCTGTATACCTGTCTCCATCACATGACCATGGACTGTATATCATATGACCATGGACTAATTTTTATCCACTGGGAATAAGGCTGCCTTCACACGGAGTAACGTCGGGCTGAATTTGTGCTTATTTTTACAGGCATAGAAAAAAAAACGTTGCGTTTACGCGGCGTTTTTTTTACTATGAGCGTATACGCGGCTTTTTTTGCTCGCATAAACGCTCTGCGTTTTTTAACGGAGCATTTACGTGAGCAAAAAAGCCGCGTATACGCTCATAGTAAAAAAAAAAGCTGCGTAAATGCAATGGTTTTTTCTCTACGCCTGTAAAAATAAGCACAAATTCAGCCCGACGTTACTCCGTGTGAAGGCAGCCTAAAAAGAATAAATGACAGCAGAGATCTAGAAAACTGTGCAACTTTTTATTATACAAACAATATCATTGGTCTCTCAATAATGGTCCTAAAGCGGCCAACTCCTTTAAATGTAAATTTTCAGCATCACTATAGGAATTATGACCCAACAGTTTTTGTACACAGATATAGCAGCAGTACTCCCAACCAAGCTTAGCATGCACCACCATTTACCCTTTCCCACCACAGCCATTTTTCCATTCACAGACCCATATTAGGGGCTAATGTTTGTGGGACGTCATGATGCTACCATTTAATATTCCATATGATGTACTGGGAAGTTGAAAAAAAATTCAGAAAGGGGCTGGAGAAAAACTACATTTGCGCCAATTTCTTGCAGGTTTTGTTTTTGCAGTATTTACTGCACAGGAAAAAATGTTTAGAATTTTGCATTTTGGACATTTTTTAAAGGGATTATATCATTAGAATCAGTTTTTACTATAAATACACTTAGGAATAGTCTTAAGAAAGGCTATTCTTCTCTTACCTTTATTATTCTGATTCGCGCCGCCGTTCCTGAGGAATTTCTTCTTTCTTTCTTATGCAAATTAGTTTTCTCACAGCACTGGGGGCATTCCCCAGCACTCAAACAGCATAGGGGACGTCCCCAGTGCTGTTGAAAACTCTCCATTAATGACCTCTGTCTTCTTCTTCGCCTTCGCCTTCTTCTCTTGCGCTCCCCTTCTCTTGGTCCAAAAGTACCAACTGCGCATGTCCATCGACCATTTTTCTATGGCCTCTCCCGTTCGGGAAGTGGCTGTTTTTTGGTGAAAACCTCACCATAACAATATCCATATACACATAGTCAAGCAAGGAACACCATCATTGTCCCCTGACGAAGCCCACCTAAGCGTGGGTGAAACGTGCGTTGGGTGTTCCGAGCAGTATAGGTATGTGTGGGGGTTAGCTAATCATGTGTATTTTTTGGTGATGATAATGTTCCTGGCTTGACTATGTATATATGGATATTGTTATGGTGAGGTTTTCACCACTACAGACTGTTGAATTATTTTACATGGGAACTTCATCCCCAATATATCGCTTGTAATTCTTTATTAGCTTCCCACCGCCCTTTATACTGTGCTGGTAATCTGGTACATGTAGTTCTACCTACCCCCATTGTAATTGTTGTCGTTTTATTGTTTTGGTTTATGTTTCACATTTTTAGTGGATATTAATATAGATTTATTAAATTTTATTGTGTGGTTGATTTTTTCTTTTGGGTTTGGTATCATTTTCCCACACGTATGTTTTCATACTTGCCCCTGTTGTGTTTATTACAAGGCTCTATATGGTTAATACTGGTGATTAGAGCAGCGTATGACTGCAGGTATTGCAGCTGGATCTCTGCTGTGTAAAACAATGGAGACCTGGTGGCTTTGGTGTCCACACATGCCCTGAAGGGACGTCCAGTTTAAAGACTTAACGTATTAGTTGAGCAGATGTTGGGAAGGGGTTAATTAGGCACTTAGTCTCTTGCATATTTGCCATCATTCACTTCCTATTACATCAGCTATGTAAAAAGCATAACTCATGTAGTGCACTATGTTAAACCCACTATATGGTAATGTTGCTTTCTATAAGTACACTCACCGGCCACTTTATTAGGTACACCATGCTAGTAATGGGTTGGACCCCCTTTTGCCTTCAGAACTGCCTCAATTCTTCGTGGCATAGATTCAACAAGGTGCTGGAAGCATTCCTCAGAGATTTTGGTCCATATTGACATGATGGCATCACACAGTTGCTGCAGATTTGTCGGCTGCACATCCATGATGCGAATCTCCCGTTCCACCACATCCCAAAGATGCTCTATTGGATTGAGATCTGGTGACTGTGGAGGCCATTGGAGTACAGTGAACTCATTGTCATGTTCAAGAAACCAGTCTGAGATGATTCCAGCTTTATGACATGGCGCATTATCCTGCTGAAAGTAGCCATCAGATGTTGGGTACATTGTGGTCATAAAGGGATGGACATGGTCAGCAACAATACTCAGGTAGGCTTTGGCGTTGCAACGATGCTCAATTGGTACCAAGGGGCCCAAAGAGTGCCAAGAAAATATTCCCCACACCATGACACCACCACCACCAGCCTGAACCGTTGATACAAGGCAGGATGGATCCATGCTTTCATGTTGTTGACGCCAAATTCTGACCCTACCATCCGAATGTCGCAGCAGAAATCGAGACTCATCAGACCAGGCAACGTTTTTCCAATCTTCAATTGTCCAATTTCGATGAGCTTGTGCAAATTGTAGCCTCAGTTTCCTGTTCTTAGCTGAAAGGAGTGGCACCCGGTGTGGTCTTCTGCTGCTGTAGCCCATCTGCCTCAAAGTTCGACGTACTGTGCGTTCAGAGATGCTCTTCTGGCTACCTTGGTTGTAACGGGTGGCTATTTGAGTCACTGTTGCCTTTCTATCAGCTCGAACCAGTCTGGCCATTCTCCTCTGACCTCTGGCATCAACAACGCATTTCCGCCCACAGAACTGCCGCTCACTGGATGTTTTTTCTTTTTCGGACCATTCTCTGTAAACCCTAGAGATGGTTGTGCGTGAAAATCCCAGTAGATCAGCAGTTTCTGAAATACTCAGACCAGCCCTTCTGGCACCAACAACCATGCCACGTTCAAAGGCACTCAAATCACCTTTCTTCCTCATACTGATGCTCGGTTTGAACTGCAGGAGATTGTCTTGACCATGTCTACATGCCTAAATGCACTGAGTTGCCGACATGTGATTGGCTGATTAGAAATTAAGTGTTAACGAGCAGTTGGACAGGTGTACCTAATAAAGTGGCCGGTGAGTGTATATGTTCTGAACGTTTATCAAGGTCAAGTGAGGGATGTGTAGCTAGATGGATCCAAAGGACACCAATAGTAAAATAAGTTCCAGTGTTATGTTTCGCCCCCTTACCCACTCCCTAGACTGATTTTGCCTTGGAGTGTTCCTTTAAGTATTTATTTAGAATGTTTACATAACAGCAGGTAATACAATTGACCAACACACATCAGTTGTATCCCAAAGCAGACATTGACATTTAATGACCTTTCCATGTATGTGTCCTCACAATTTGTTAATAGCTATAGTATACAAACTATATCTTCTGACCACACATTACCGTTAATGGCATTGTATGATTGTGGATATTTTGCTGATATATTCTCTCTGACTATTCATTTGTGCTTTCAGTTACAGCTTGGCTTGTGTTAAATCAGAATTTCGCTACTCTCATCTTATTGTAAAATTCGATCCTTCTTTTTGAATTTACCGTGTACACTTTTTGTAAGACCAATGGACATTTGAGACCTGTAAAATGATGTCTGTATATAATGGAGTGCCAGTTCCATGCAGAGAAATAGATCTACATTTCCCCTCTGCATGAACTTTACAAAATACTGTGAGAAATTCTATTACTAGATATATGATAATTCTGTACTCTTGTCTCCAGTGAATGTAGACAGTGCTGTTAGTAATAGCTGCCTCATATCATATTTACTGGAATCAGCTGTCACATTAGTCACTAGTGTTTCCTAATGTGTCTGAGTGATATATAATTTCACTTAAAGGGGAGGAAAGGAGAGTTAAATAATTTATGTGCAGTGAAAAGGTCTGTGTGATAGATATATACTATGCCGCATATTATTTGGGACAACACAGAATCTACTGATGCGCTTCCTAAAAATTAGATTTTTATACAAAAGAGAAAACCTAGAATAAATTCTTAATCACTAAAGTCACCTTTACATTAGATGATCCATTCTCAGCTTTGTCACATCTTCAGTTATATTTACTATAAAAAAAAAAATGATTTTTTTTTTTTAAATTTACATGTTTACAATTAATGATAACTCCAGACATCTTCCTATAAACATTTTATATGGCGCCTTACCATTTTATTTAATGTACCGTATTATTGAAATCTTCTTCTTCATGCGGGAATTGTTCTGTAAGACCACATCCAATGGAAAAAAACATTGTTCTTTTCCTGTCTGAATCTATCCATCTGGAATATATGGGGGATGCCACATTAGAACCACTTACAACTTGGATCTTGTAAGGAGTCATTAAAATCAGCATCAAAACAACAAACAAACATACTAAATGTTGCATTTTTGTTGCAGATTTTGTAGCAAAAATGATAAATATTTGAAACATATATTTGACGTGCAACAAATTTAAAATCCCCATCACAAGTCAGTTCTCTAAAGAATTTGGATGAGATTTCTTAAAAACTCCCCCACTCAAGCATAGAAAGAGCTAAGAGATAAATGAATAAGATATACTGAATATTTCCTACAAAGCTATATATCTACTCAGCTCTGTCTGCTCCATAACATGCTGTGTGCAGATTAGACTGCATTTTCATGGTAAAACGTTCTCTTTAGAGAACAGGTATATACAGGGACGCACCTCTAATGAGGCGAGATGAGGCGTCGGACTCAGGCCGCACCCCGGAGGGGGCAGCACTCATGGCAATTTGATTTTTTTAAACTTTTTTTTCCCCCTAAACTAGCGTAGGAGAGGGCCGCTTTGAAAACAACTCGAATGGCCCTCTCCTGCACTTATTTAGATGCAGACGTCTCATTGTCGGGTGAAAAAAAAGAAGGGGCGGCAGCAGGAGCAGCGGCAAAAATCGGTAGTAAATACTCTTTTTTTTTAATAATAAGCTGCTACCTGCTGGAGTATCCCCAGCAGGTAGCAGCCTATTTACCTATCTCCCCGGGCCTGCTCATAGAGGTCCCCCACTTCTTCTGCTATAGGATGCGGAGGGCGGCAGTGAGCAGGCTCAGGCCACGATCCTACTACTCCTATTATTATACTCGGGGGGTCTTTTCAGACCCCTTAGTATAATAATCGGAACCCCCAGGGGAGGTGAGCGAACATAATAAACAGTGTTACTCCAGGATCCAATGTTAATCCTAGCAGGCTTCTGGCCTGTATGGTAATGTCCCAGATGTCATGTGGTCTGGGATATTACCATACAGGCCTGAAGCCTGTGCTAGCAGTACCATACAGGCCCGAAGCTTGTGAGGCATAATAGTTGGGTGGGCAACTGTGGGGCATAATAGAGCTTTGCAGTGTCCACTGAGGCGCTGCAACCTCTATTAGGCAGCACAGTCTATTACGCCACTGTGGGGCATAATATAGGCTGCAGGGGCCGCTGTGAGACATTATATATATTTAAATATATATAATATATGTGTATATGTGTGTATATATATATATATATATATATATATATATATATATATATATATATATATATAAAACATCTAGAAAAGTTTTAGATTTATTGTAGGAGGAATAAAATAATATCAAATTTGAATATCTCTCTCCTTCTAGGCAATCTATAGTGAACATATGATTTCCATGTACCATGGGATATTTCAGATATTTTAACAGACAGGATGTGTACTTCAATATGTATATTCACATCCAAACCACTAAGAGCAATTAAAAGGTGACTGTGTAGGAATAAATATAATAATAATAGACCACAAATGGCCATTTAATGCCACTGGGGAAAATCTTAAAGTAAAGTACATCTGACATCCATTTATACAGAGGTCCTCAGACACCAAAATGGATTATTAAGCCCTGTGTGGCAAACCCACATTGGAAGATAATGCAGTTAAGTTATCTCCCATCATTTATGTGATGCGATAGTTTTATTTTGGGCTGCAGAAACAATTGTTAATGTACCTTAATCCTTCACCAAAGTCTGCGGTTATAGGCTGGAAGCTTTGTGATGCAGCTAAAAGGCCATTGTATAACATCGAGCTGTGTCCTAAAATTGTCTCACATAAGCCTAAACTGTCTGTCAATGATACATTATTTATAAAACATCGAATATTGTAAAATGGGGCTCTCCAACCATTACAAAAAATGATGTTCTGTTCAAAACGTAAGGCCCCATCTTAGGCTAAGGTCACATGTAACGATGAAGCGCTGTGGGAAAAACACATTGCAGTTTTTTACGAAGCGCTTTTCACAGAAAGTCTGCAGAGGTTTCCAGAAATTACAGATCTTTGGCAGGGGGCTTGTGGAGGTGAAAAAAAAAAAAGAAACCCATACTCATGTTTTTTTTTTTGTTTGTTTTTACTGAATTTCCCCTATAATGATTTGAAATGGCTTATATGGAACATAAAAAGATTTCATATTCCTGAACTTTTCTGAATTTACCAGTATTTCCACCATAACTACCTTTATGTGCTGAATTCTGAGAAATATCTTTAGATATGAGTAGGCGATCTCTGTTGTGTGAAGGTATTCATATATGGCAGGGAAAGTAATACTTTTTAGGACTATTTTTATAGATTCAGTTATTTTTTAACTACAAAATTATGCAGTGTAGTTTCCAGGCTGTTATTTTTCTACTGTGTACGTTTAGCAACAGATGGTACAAGCTCGATTTAAATGTTAAAGCAATGTGTGAGAAAATGTAAACTCATGTTCTACCTGACTTTTATGAAACATATATACAATCCACTTACATTCATATATTACACTTTATAATCTAGGGTAAGAAGTCAAATGTACATGAGATGTTCTGACACAGATATTCTGCAGCATTTCTAAAATGGTATGCTGCAGTGTAAAAAAAAAAAAAATTGCAGAATTTGATTTCAAAATTTGTATCCTAAATCCTAGAAATTCCTAACTTATTAACGTCCTTCCCTCATTTGATGATGTTATTTGTCATATTGCTATTACATGTTGCATTTACAGTACTTGAGTCATTTGTGGGTTTCTTTGTGTGTTTCTATGACATTATTTTTTGTAATTGTATCAAAACCACAAAGGTTTATACACACATGGGGTTGTTTTGCTTCACAATTTTTGCAGCAAAAAAAAAAAAGTAACAAAAAAAGTCTCATATAAATAACAGTAAAGCTTCTAGCTGCAGAAGAAGCCCCTTTTGCCCTTGCCTCTGCCTATATTAAAAACTAGGACCTAGTTCACTTCTGCATTCCAGTTTATGGTCAGGGAGTCCGCTTGGGGACCCGCAGAGTGGAAACCTATTTGCATAAAAAAAAGTGGTTACCTAAGGAAACCTGTGGACTCCATAAACTATAATGGGGTCCATGTGGTTTTCACATGAAAAATGTGGAGAGAAAAGTGCTGCTCGTATATTTCATGCATATAGGGAAATGGAATGGCCTTAACGCAGATGTGAACTGGGCCTTAGCCATGCCCCTTAACTAAACCCTCTGTCTATATCCTTATGAGTTTGGAGAGACTTTGCAGCTACATGATTGAAAATTGCATCCTTTGGCACCAAAAAAATGAAAAGCATCAAAAAAACCTGTCCTTTGAAAAATTTTTATAAAACCGCTTGTTTATTACCATAGGAGCAGACAATAAAAGTGTTATCACATTTTGTGCATGCATGAAGAACGAAGAATTTGTGTAACAATATTTCAAATAATACACAATTATTTTTGGAGTTGGGCTGTGGATGAGTTTATTTTATGAACTAATATTAATATTTTTTTTTTTACAGTACACTGCAACATCACTGGTCCTGTCAACATATTTCACTTCACATCTGCACAGTAACAATGAAAATCTGACAATAAAGGTATGTGCGCCCTTCAGTTTTACTGAACTTCTACTGCAGCCATGTTATTTACATAAGATTATAGACAGGTTTGCACTATTTTCTTATATTGTTCATTTGCTTCCTAAATATAAAATTAAATAACTTTCTGAATTGTCTTCATTAGCAATTTCCTACCATTTTATTGCTATAAAGTCTGTGCAACTCCTTCAAAAAGACTGCTGTCCTGCTGCTACTGGCACAGATTCAAGAGCACATTGCTGCTGGAAGGTTTCTCTCTTTGTTCCTCTCCCTTCTATCACTGTCTAGTAACTCCAACCATGAGATATTTGGAGGTCTTTGGAAGATTCTGATATATTTAGTAGCACTTGCCATTGAAATTATTTGTATTACCCACAGAAATCAGGTGAGCAGCAAATCACAAAAAATTTAGCTGGATCTGACAAAGGTCTCAGGTAAATATCTGATGATTATGGCCAGGTTTACAAATATCAATAGGGAGGAGAAGCTTGTAAAAGGCAGATTGGAGTATGGAGAGGGAATGAAAGCATCCAAGTCTTCAGGGAGGATAGATTGCATATTGCAGTGTATTATCTAAGTGGTTGAACGTTCAAGTTCTAGTCCCCTTGGGGACCTAAAAAGTACTATTAAATGTTAATCTCTTCCCACGCAGACATTTTTGTTTTTGACTCCTCTGCTCCTAAAGCCATAACTTTTTTTATTTTTCCAACACATTTTTACTGGGGTTGAGCGATTGGGATCGGGAAATATCGGATCCGATTGGCGATCGAGCAAATTTCATGATCGGGATCGATTGGAAAATGATCAAAAACAAGATATTGAAATCTCAAGATCGGCTCAACCCACTATATATGTAATATACAATTAGGTTTGAGCGATCGGGATCAGGAAAGATCAGATGCCGATCGGCGATCGAGCAAATTTCACAATTGCGATCGGGATCGGCTGGAAAATGATCAGAAATCGGATTTTAAAATCAATCCTGAAGTCTCAAGATCAGCTCAACCCTAATTTTTACACCATATGAGGGCTTAATTTTTACAGAATAAATTATACTTTGTAGTGGTACCATTTCATATTCTAGACTGGGGAAAAACAATTCTGAATTGGGTGATATCGGAGAAAAAATGTGTTTAATACGTCACCTGTATTCTATGAGTCAGTATGATTACAGCAATACTAAATTTATAATGTTTTTTTTATAACTGTATAAGCAATGTTTAACCCCTTCCAACTGCAGTAATTTTTTGATTTTGATCTTTGACTCCCTACCATTCAAAAGTAATTACTTTTTTATTTTTACGTTCACACAAATGAGGGCTTAATATTTTCAGGACAAATTGTATTTCATAGTAACATTTATTATTCCACAGAAGGTACAAGGAAGCTAAAAACTATTGCAGAATGGGGTGAAAATAGAGAAAAACTGTGCAACTTTTTTTTACGGGCTTTGTGTTTTTGATGTCGTTCACGGTGCCAAAATGACATGCTATCTGCATTGTAGTTCAGTATGGTTACAATAATACCAAATTTATATAGCTTTTGTTACATTCAAAACTTTGGGTAAAAAAATTTCTTTGCCAAATTTTGACGCTTGTAACTTTTTTATATTTCGATTTTTATTTATACCATATTTTATAATGTGTGATATTTTGATCATTTTTTGTTAATTTTTTTCATGGGAAACTCTGCTGATTGTTTTCTCACCACGTCCTTCCCTATATATGGAAAAAAAATATTTTTAGATGTTTGTAGATCAGTCACTTTCGGGTGCAGGGATCCCAATGGTGGCCACTCAGCTCCTGTTTAAAGACCCAACATCTTCCGTAATAGCAGAGTAGATGTCAGGAAAGGGTTAAAGTGAGCCTATCATCAGTAAATTGGTTATAAACCCAATCACAGTACCTTATAATAGTGTTTCTACATTTTCCAGCAATACTTCTGTTATTCAGATTCTGAGCTCCATTTTCATATAAATCGACATTTATTTGACAATTCCCTTGTAAATCAGGGTAAAGTGCTGTAGCTCATGCCTTCATGTGCCTTGGCTTTAATCTCAGCCAAGGACTTGTCCCTCATTTTCATATAAATAAAACAATGATTTACTTTGAAAATGCAGGTGCAAAGCTGAATAACTGAGGCTTATTTGTAAACTGTAGAATCACCTCTGTAAGGTACTGAGATTAGGTTTATAATATTAGCTTTACTACACACAGGCTCCCATTAAACAATCACTTTAAAATTGGTACGGTAGCCTCTGGATTTAGGAAAGTTCTAAGCTGTGTAATTTCAAGAAAGTATTAATGCATTCAACTCATAATCTTTGGTTTTAGACAATTAAAGAACTCCAAGAAAATTTGACTCTGGTCTTTTAGAAAGGTACATGATGTAAATTGAATTGAATGCAATTTTTTTTTTTTTTGCATTTGTGAGTCATCCACGCATCTTCCAGCCTTTAGTTTTATCACGTGAATTGTACTCTTCAATTGACACAGTTTCTTCTGTGTGATGAGAAAGTCACTATTTATTTCTGAGATGCACATCGAGACTGTCATAAACTTACCTGGAGAGACTGACAAATTGTGAACACTTGACACACTGTCAGTTTTAGAGTAAGGGAGCCTTCACACGGAGTAAAAACTCGCTCATTCTGAACGTAAAACTCGTTAAGAGTGAGCGATGTTAAAACAGATCCCATTGACTTGAATGGGTGCTGGAATACGCGCGTATCACATTGAATCCAATAAGTAAAAAAGCCTCCCATTGATTTCAATGGGGAGCGTGCGAAGCCCCAAAATCAATGGGATCTGTTTTAACATCACTCACTCTGAACGAGTTTACGTTCAGAATGAGCGGAGCGTAAATTCCATGTGAAGGCTCTCTAAGGGTCCATTTCCTTTTTCTGCTAGCAGAAAAGGGAACCCATTGAAGTCAATGGGAGGCTTTTTTTTCAGCGCTGAAATTCCACATCAAATTCCTCACCATTTTCTTTTGTGTGAATGGACCTTTAAAGTGTTGGTCACATTGTTGGTTACTACTAAGGACCTGAATGCAATGAATAATTCGCAAATACAGCCCCTGTAACAATAAGAAAGAATTTAACTGCACTACAATTTATATTAGGGATATCTATCATGGGTCAAAGAATAAAAGTCAGAGTGCTTCTTTAAAATTAATTATGTAAAAAATATAAAATTTCTGGACTTTGAAGCAAGTCTTAGTTTCTTCCATAGAAGTTTATTTATAGTATTTCCCCAAAGGGCACCATATGTAGGCAATAGTATGGCAGAGAAGCACATTAGGGTGTTCATCAGAAAATGATTTCCCTTTCTGTATATTAAAGTTAGTCTACATTACTCAAATGTTTTTTTTAACAGCCACGACACAGCCACATTACTTTTGATATCTGTAAATGGAGGCTATTCACGACTGATATTTTGAAGGTCCATCTTCACGGACCATCAGAATATACATAATGCTCTATTTTTGTCCATTTTTACGGATTCCTTCATGCACTGTAATAAATGAGGTACAAAACGGTTATGAAAAATTGACATTTTTCACAGCCGCTTTGCCCTTCTAATTACAGAATAGAGGATTGTTCTTGATTTGTGATGGAAGGTAGTTTTTTAGAAACAATCTATACAAAGAGGAAAATTGTGAAAATGAATAAATGCGATGAAAATGAGTCCAATGCCATCATGCAATTCCTTATACCCATATACCTCATAATAGTGAGTAGAAAATGGCTTTGAATATTTAAAAGAAAGATTGTAAGAGGGCGATCACACTTGTGCCCGTGTCTGTGCCTGGGTCTCCGTCCTATTTCCCAGAAAAACTGCATAGTGGACGGATTCCCGACAGTCAGTTTTAAAACCCATTCATTGAATGTTTTTTTAAAGCAAACCGCTGGTGTCCATATGCAGCCTCTCCGCGGGAAAACCGGTTATTTTGGCCGGACCTGCATGTCTGACTTCATATCTGGTCAAAAAACACAGTTCCCTGTAGAGAGGCTGCATATGGACACCGGCGGTTTGCTTTAAAAGCCCGTTCAAATGAATGGGTTTTAAAACTGACCCCCAGAAAGCCATACCCTATGCAGTTAGGACGGAGACCCAGTGGGCGGATAAAGGTGCAAGTGTGAACGCTCCCTAATATTACTTGTTGTGTTATATTTTTTACTATAACTTGGTCAATGTTATAATTTTGACTACTTGTCCTGCTGTATGAAAAATATTTCATCTGTTTTTTAATGTATTGATTATATTGATACTTTTCTAATGGAAACCAATAGTAATGTAACCCCGCAATTTAGAATTTTACCTCCAAATGAGAACATGTTACATTTCAAAGCCCCTGCATTCTCTCTCCCAATATATATAATTGTGAAAGGAGATGCTAAAGCTGTAATGGAATTCTAAAGCTTGAAAATCTAGGTCATTTTTTGTGTAATTGGAAGGTATTCATAAATCCAAAGTGGTTTATAAATATACATTAAGTTTTGTGGAGAATTTAATAAACAAAGTTTTGATGAAACATGACATGAATGCTCCACTAGCACACAGTGATCATATATTCCTGCTAACAGCGGGTCTTCAATAGTCTATGCCAAAATGTTTTACTGCACAAAACAATTTCTAAAAAAACATAAGGGCACACAATATATTTAAATAAGCTGGAATTATTAGCTTTCAAATAATTCTTTTCTGCTCGCAGTGCTTCCACCTACTCAGCTTCCCTCGATTCTGTAGCGCAGCTATATTTGGCCATAAGAATTTTCACCTGCTGGTGAAGATACCTCATAGGGTTTGCAGACAAAGCCAGCAGAAAGTTTATTTTGCATTTTAAAGGCTACTATTTACCAGCCAGGGCAATGAAGTAGGAGCATTAATATAGTAGTGGCGCACATAGAACATCATGTCCTTATTTTATTTCAATATGTTCAAATTGCAAACATATGTGGCATTTAATTTGATGCCCACTTTTTTTCTTTAGATTCATTACTTTGTGCACAGTTTCTATGAATATAATACAATGAAATCAACAGGGACAAAAAGGCTGCAAGAAGCCTGATGTAAAGATCAAGACCCAGTCACTGTAATTCAGAAAATATCAGACCACCAACACAGTAATGAAAGGGAACATTGGGGTCACTGAACAATCTTTCCACTATAAATAGGTCAGCTATCTCTTTGTTATGCCGATACTCTGTTATTCTTCTGAAAATGTATCAATAAAATAACAGCCCAGTGTCACTATCTTCCTTATCTAAGTTTGGGGAGGTCAGCCCTATACAATTTGGTATTGTCAGCAGTGTGAGTATATAGAGATACAACTTTAAATGGTATGGTAATAACCGATTTTTTTTCACAAATTTATAGGAGCAATAACAGAGGAACAGCACATGCAAAGACTCCCAAAACATTCTACAGAATTGCTATTTAATGAAGAAATAGAACAATGTATTGACAGCGCTGACATGTCCACTTTAAATGGGTATACCTATTTTAAAGGGATTCTACCATTAAAAATCTTTTTTCTGTGGCTAACACGTTGGAATAGCCTTTAGAAAGGCTATTCGTCTCTTACCTTTAGATGGGATCTCCGCCGCGCCGTTCCTTAGTAATACCGGTTTTTACCGGTATGTAAATTAGTTCTCTGGCAGCGATAGGGGTGGGCCCCAGCGCTGAAAATGTGATGAGGGCGTCCCCACCGCTGCCTGAGAACTGGATCCTGCGCCGCCTCTGTCTTCTGCTGGATCCTCCCCTTCTTTCTTCGTCTGGTCAATGGTTGTGTAAAATGTCCTTAAGTTTGAATGAACCCTTAGTCAAAAACAAAGTTAGAAATCTGAGCTAAAAAGTATGAATTCTAATGTAATTTATCATCACGAAATTATTGAAATCACATTTCTATAAACATTTTTTATAATCTAACACTTCCTGTTTTATAGAGATCACTTCACATCCATCATCTCATTATCCTGCCTGGCATGATTACAATGAGATATAACACCTCTGCCTTAACGTGAGAGACAGATAACACAGAATCTATCATTCACTGATGAAGAATACTCAATACTCATTTTCTCTCCCCCCCCCCCCCCAAACAGTGATTTCTACTTGGGTCCCAGTATGCCCAATACGCTATCCTGTAGATGATCCATGTAAATCAATAGTTTGCTTTCTATTTCTATAAGTCAGTTGTGAAGCAAATCTCTGAACTGTTATTCAAAGCTACAATGCAAACATCAATTTAGGCAAGATGATGTAACAAAACTAGAATAAAAGTAATCTACAAAGAGAAAAATAAACAGAGATTAGAAAAAAGAATTTGTATCTGGTTTTAATTACTAAAAGGAACCATAGTTAAGGCTTGGTTCACACCTGCGTTTGGGCCATTCCGTTTCCGCAGCACTTTTCTCTCCACATTTTTCATGCAGAAACCACACAAACCCTATTATAGATTATGGAGTCCACGACTTTCCTTAGGTAACCACTTTTTTTTGCAGATAGGTTTCCTTTCCGGGTGTCCCCAAGCGGACTCCCCAAACAGAAACTCATCTGCAGATGTAAGCAAAAGTAAAGTCTGACTATCGCACAAGCGTTTGTATTGATTTTTTTTTCAGTGGTATCTCTGTATGATTGGATACAAAATAAAAATATAAATATAAATATATATATATATATATATATATTTAAAATTTTGACACACACACACACATATATGTGCAATTTTTACAAATGCATGTAAAAATCGGATTGACTGTTTGATTTCCACTACCTACATTCACATAATATTTTCTGGCTCTTCAAAACCACTGTCAACTCTGATTTTGCTGTGTACCTCTAATGCATTATATTCCAAATAGCCGTGATACTTTACATCACTACACTTAGCAGCCCTTGCTGTTAAACTTACACATAAAGTAACCCACTTTAGATGAACTTCCTCTTTACATGTCTGTTATATTTGATTGACTATGACATGAGTTTCATTAGACTGGGTTAGGTTGTAGCAGGACAAATTACTTGAATCCACTGAAATAATAAAATCTGACATAACAAGGACATTTTGCTATTCATCTACAATCATTTTGGTTTCAATGATTTAGAAACACATAAAAGCAAAGATGAGCACATAATAGCTCAAAAGAGGAACATAGACTGGATTTAGATCATATTTATATTTTTCCATCCATTTGTGAAAGCTTAAGATTGTTCCACTTTGCTTAACATTAGAGATGAGCGAACAGTGTTCTATCGAACACATGTTCGATCGGATATCAGGGTGTTCGCCATGTTCGAATCGAATCGAACACCGCGTGGTAAAGTGCGGGGGCATTGAAAAAAATTGGAAAAAGTCATTGGCTGCCGAAATCAGGTGACCTCCATTTTAGACGAATAGTGGATTTCAAATCCGGGTCATATGAGAATGTGAACTTTGTGACTATGAGACAGGGATAGCTGTACAGGCAGGGATAGCTAGGGATAACCTTTATTTAGGGGGGAATGTTATTAAAAATAACTTTTTGGGGCTCTATCGGGTGTGTAATTGTGATTTTTGTGAGATAAACTTTTTCCCATAGGGATGCATTGGCCAGCGCTGATTGGCCGAATTCCGTACTCTGGCCAATCAGTGCTGGCCAATGCATTCTATTAGCTTGATGAAGCAGAGTGTGCACAAGGGTTCAAGCGCACCCTCGGCTCTGATGTAGCAGAGCCGAGGCTGCACAAGGGTTCAAGCGCACCCTCGGCTCTGATGTAGGAGAGCCGAGGGTGCACTTGAACCCTTGTGCACCCTCAGCTCTGCTACATCAGAGCCGAGGGTGCGCTTGAACCCTTGTGCACACTCTGCTTCATCAAGCTAATAGAATGCATTGGCCAGCGCTGATTGGCCAATGTATTCTATTAGCCTGATGAAGTAGAGCTGAATGTGTGTGCTAAGCACACACATTCAGCTCTACTTCATCGGGCTAATAGAATGCATTGGCCAGCGCTGATTGGCCAGAGTACGGAATTCGGCCAATCAGCGCTGGCTCTGCTGGAGGAGGCGGAGTCTAAGATCGGTCCACACCAGTCTCCATTCAGGTCCGACCTTAGACTCCGCCTCCTCCAGCAGAGCCAGCGCTGATTGGCCGAATTCCGTACTCTGGCCAATCAGCACTGGCTAATGCATTGTATTGGCGTGATGAAGCAGTGCTGAATGTGTGTGCGTAGCACACACATTCAGCTCTACTTCATCGGGCTAATAGAATGCATTGGCCAATCAGCGCTGGCCAATGCATTCTATTAGCGTGAACTGAGTTTGCACAGGGGTTCTAGTGCACCCTCGGCTCTGCTACATCAGATTGCTACATCTGATGTAGCAGTGCTGAGTGTGCATCAGATGTGTAGTTGAGCAAAACTGACTCAGCACTGCTAAGTCTCTGCATTCGCATAGGAATGCATTGGCCAGCCTTCGGCCAATCAGCGCTGGCTCTGCCGGAGGAGGTGGAGTCTAAGGTCGGACCTGAATGGAGACTGGTGTGGAGCGATCTTAGACTCCGCCTCCTCCAGCAGAGCCAGCGCTGATTGGTCGAGTTCCGTACTCTGGCCAATCAGCACTGGCCAATGCATTTCTATGGGGAAAAGTTAGCTTGCGAAAATCGCAAACTGACAGGGATTTCCATGAAATAAAGTGACTTTTATGCCCCCAGACATGCTTCCCCTGCTGTCCCAGTGTCATTCCAGGGTGTTGGTATCATTTCCTGGGGTGTCATAGTGGACTTGGTGACCCTCCAGACACGAATTTGGGTTTCCCCCTTAACGAGTTTATGTTCCCCATAGACTATAATGGGGTTCGAAACCCATTCGAACACTCGAACAGTGAGCGGCTGTTCGAATCGAATTTCGAACCTCGAACATTTTAGTGTTCGCTCATCTCTACTTAACATATTTATTAATTTGTCAAGTATTGTCTTTGTTGCATAGTGTAAATTGTAACTGGAGATTTGGGAAATTGATAATTTTATTGACATAGAGTTTAGTACTTACATATAGTAAGTAATGAATCATGCGGCTGTATTTCTTAACTTGCTTTGGAAAGTACAGGGATTTTGAGGGACTTTTTTTTACTGATGACCTGTTTTTAGGGTAGATTATCAATTGAACTTCCATAGGGTTCTGACATCTGGCTCAAAGTCCACAGCAAAATCTTCAACAAAAAAAGTTGTGTTTTTGCACAACATGGAGCTTCAGCCTTATTCTTTTGTCTGTGTTGAATAAACACATTGGACCCCATGTACAGGATCCTTATCTCTTGACCAGAGGGGAGAGGTGTTACAAGAAGTCCCTCTCACTCAGAGGGATCAGTCCTGTTCTGTGCTATATTAACAACTCACTGATATAAATCGGCCATATGTAACACATTCTCTGCAAGGACACTGATCACTTACTGTCAGGACGCCTCACTTTGTAACGGCATAATTGTCCAGATACTCGAGAAGGGTTGTATTATATTGTATTTTGAACATTTACTTTGCATACGTGTTAAGACTATATTCAATATTTTATTATTCTTGGTATTGAAGATATGAACATGCTTTAACATCCACATACCTAAAATAGTAAGTGTTGCAAGGTTTCCATGGTAACTTGGCATTGAAAATTTGTCCCGATACAATAGAAATTTCTTTTTCAAAAGACATAAAATATTAGTCATTGCCATATGTTATCAATGTGGGGAAGCATTATTGTAGATCAAGCACAGTAGATTGCTGCTTTATAGATTTGCTGTTAGTTTTTCATCAGCACATGGACAATAGTGAATACTTTATCAGTTTATGTTGGAAATATTTTTAATGATTGATGATGATAAAACGGTCACCAATTTAACAACCCATTACATGAGCCACCTTATAATGAATTGTATAAAGTCTGTGTTATTAAACAAACAATTAAAGTCTCTCCATTAGTCCAATAAAAGTCACCTCTTGGCATCTCTCCGACAGTCTTTTCCTATTGATTACATGTCACTGCTAGAATTGAACATGTGACCTTTGTAGTATATTCCATCTACTTGTAGGATAAGAATCAAAATTCTACGTCTTCGCCCAATCGATGATGTAATGGCTGCAACACTTTAATTGGCCGACTTGATTCTGTTTACTGGGAAAGAAAAGCGTTTTCACAGTCATGTAGATAGCGCTCAGACTTGCTTGTCAGCATTTTTCTCAAGTAATGTAATATCAAATTATTCTCTATAACAAATGCCATTTTAATTGACTATTGGTAGCACTAGCCTTGTCAAGCATGCAATCGTGTTCATTGGGATTGTGTCAGGAAACTACTTGGCGTAATGGATGGGATGAGATGAATGTATATCACACAGTGATCACCATCAACAGCACTGAACATGGTTTATATTAAAAGAGTGCCGCCACCAAATGCATATATCACCAATAGACACAATGGGGGCATTACTCAAGCCTCTTGTGCTTATTGTCTTCTAATTTAAATTTGTACAAGTGTTTATTTAATTTTTTAAATTTATCTTTTTTTTATTTCTTTTTCTGATTTAGCCTTATGGGTTTTTTTGCCTTCCTCTGTATCAACACTGTAGGGGACTGTAGAGTTATAGGTTGGAGTTGATGGACTGATGTCTTCATCCAACCTGATATGTAATTTATTTCAAAGTATTACTTTGAAAGCTTTTTTTTTTTCAAATGTCCTTTATTTTTAAAATGGTGCAAAAAAGGGGTAACTGCATTCCAGTCTATGGGTATCCTAAATAAAATCTGACATATACCATAACATTGGAATCTTAATTTCATGGGAATTAATTTTACCAGAGGCTCGTCTGTGAGGAGGCGGAGTCTAAGATCGGAACAGAATAGAGACTGCTGTGGACCGATCTTAGACTCCGCCTCCTCTGGCAGAACCAGCGTTGATTGGCCGAATGCTGTACTCTATATGGCATTCAGCCAATCAACGCTGGTCAATGCATTTCTATGCCAAGATGTAGCAGTGCTGGCGGTGCGCTCAGCTCAGCTACACTGGAGATGCAGCCGAGCTGAGCGCACGGCCAGCACTGCTACCCCAGAGATGAAGCAGAGCTGGCTGTGCGCTCAGCTTGGCTACTCTGGAGATGCAGCAGAGCTGAGTGTGCAGCAGGGTTCAGCACACACTCAGCTCTGCTACATCTCTCATGAGTGCAGCAGGGTTCACATCTCCAGGGTAGCACTGTTGGCCGTGCGCACAGCTCGGCTGCATCTCAGGTGTAGCCAAGCTGAGCGCATGGCCAGCATTGCTACATCTATATGGCATAGGAATGCATTGACCAGCGTTGATTGGCCGAATTTCATACAGAGTACAGCATTCGGCCAATCAACGCTGGTTCTGCCAGAGGAGGCGGAGTCTAAGATCGGTCCACATCAGTCTCCATTCTGGTCCGATCTTAGACTCCACTTCCTCACAGACGAGCCTCCAGCAGAATCAGCATTGATTGGCCGAATGCTGTACTCTGTATGGCATTTGGCCAATCAACGCTGGTCAATGCATTCCTATGGGAAAAAGTCAGCTCCCGCATATCACAAGATGACAGGGATCCCGACATAATACAGTGACTTGGGCATGTTAGATGCCCCCAGACATGCTTCCCCTGCTGTCCCAGTTGCATTCCAGGGTGTTGGCATCATTTCCTAGGGTGTCATAGTTCGACTCCTGAGCAAAAAGTGATTTCCCCATTAACAAGTATTTTTTTCCCCATAGATTATAATGGGGTTCAATATTCGATCGAACAGTCGAGTATTGAGCGGCTACTCTAATCGAATTTCGAACATTTCACTATTCGTTCATCTCTATTCATAATCCAAATTTTCCATTTTTAGTAAAAATTGCAAAAATGATAGATGGCCCCCAAGTTTGATTGATGTGACCCCATCACTAAAACAATCCCTGGGACTGCGATTACAGCTGCAAGTCACTTGGGGTTTGTCTCTATTAGAGATAAGCGAACACTAAAATGTCCGAGGTTCGAAATCCAATTCGAACAGCCGCACACTGTTCGGCTGTTCGAACGGATTTCGAACCCCATTATAGTCTATGGGGGGAAATGCTCATTTCAGGGGTACGCAAAATTCGATAAAATTATACTTACCAAGTCCACGAGTGATGGTCGGGCTGGATTCCCCTTGAAGTCTTCTCCTGGCTCAGCGCCCCCGTGGCGTCTTCCGGCTGGAATTCACTCTGCCTAGGCATCGGAGCCTAGGCAGACCCGACTGCACATGCGCGGTTGGCTCTGCCCAGCCCGATGCCTGAGCAGAGCCGACTGCGCATGCGAGGGCATGCCCGCGCATGCGCAGTCGGCTCTGCCTAGGCCGGATGCCTAGGCAGAGTGAATTCCAGCCGGAAGACGCCGCGGGGACGCTGCACGGAGAAGACTTCTAAAGGTAAGAGAAGAACCAGCGTTGATTGGCCGACTGTATAGCATTCTGCCAATCAACGCTGGTTCTGCATCAAACCTTAAACTTCGAACAGCTAGTAGTGTTCGATCGAGTACGGGTATCTCAAATACCATAGTATTCGATTGAACACCTACTCAATCGAACACTACTCGCTCATCTCTAGTCTCTATCAGTTTTGCACATCGAGAGACTAAAATTCTTGCCCATTCTTTCTTGCAAAACAGCTGGAGCTCAGTGAGGTTGGATGGAGACCATTTGTAAATAGCAGTTTTCAGCTCTTTTCACAGATTCTCGATTGGATTCAGGTCTGGACTTTGATTTGGCCATTCTAACACCTGGATACGTTTATATGTGAACCATTCCATTGTAGATTTTGCTTTATATTTTGGAGCATTGTCTTGTTGTAAGATAAATCTGCGTCCCAGTCTCAGGTCTTTTGCAGACTCCAACAGGTTTTCTTCTAGAATGGTCCCTGTATTTTGCTCCATCCATCTTCCCATCAATTTTAGCCATCTTCCCTGTCCCTGATGAAGAAAAGCAGGCCCAAACCATGATGCTGCCACCACCATGTTTGGCAGTTTGGATGATGTGTTCAGGGTGATGAGCTGTGTTGCTTTTACGCCAAACATATCATTTTGCATTGTGGCCAAAAACTTTGATTTTGGTTTCATCGAACCAGAGCGCCTTCCTCCACATGTTCGGTGTGTCTCTCAGGTGGCAAACTTTAAACTTTAAAATTTGATATCTTTATGTTTGAAGCCTGAAATGTGGCAAAGGGTTGAAAAGTTCAAGGGGGCGAATACTTTCACAAGGCACTGTATTTAGAAAGTTACTTTTCTAATTCCCATTAAACCAAACATTAAATAGTTATGACAGAAGCAACAACATTACTTTTCGAGAATGCTGACAATATAGCAGGAATCAATGCTCCAAGTGACTTACACTTATCACAGCACATTTCATTAAAAATACATTTAGTTTATACCTCAATTAGGTTACAGCTTTGGTTTACTTTAGGACACTGAGCTTATAAACCACACCACAATCCTCATGGCTTTGACTATAGCTATTAGCTGCAGCAGAATAATGTGTTAACACAATGTATGAATGGTATTTGCTAATTTATTTTAGTATGTATGAATATAGGACATCTTACTCAAAGGAAACCACCATCAAAATTGCTTCTAAATTGCTTTTTCTCTTATTGGACCATTCTCAATTTCTCTCTAGATGACAGAACCATTAAAATGGATTCCTTTCTTGGGTGCATTCACACGGAGGAAAATGGTGAGGAATTTGGTGTGAAATTTCAGCGCTGAAAAAAAGGCTCTCATTGACTTAAATGGGCTCCTTGTTCTGCTAGTAGAAATTCACCACCAAATTCCTCGCCATTTTCCTCCATGTGAATGGACCCTAATGCTATAAGCATAAGCAGTAAGATTGCATTTTGACATGAGAATGGTATATTCACTATGCCACTAGATTCCTTTAAAGTTTTAGAATCTGTTTTATCCTGTGCCCAAAACTTACATGTACTGGCGGAAAATAACAAATCAGATAATGTCGTATATCAAAGTATATTCACTTGAAATACCTCTGTCCCAAAGACACTATGTACAGTTTCTCACAACACCGTATAGCAGCTGAAATACAAATTACGTTCAACACAAAAGTCTCACGTATTCTCAGAATTACAGCAAAAACAAGATACAAAGTTACATTTCATATCCCATACCTTATACACAGTACGAAAACCTTACCCACGCCTGTATATACCCACTTCTACAATCACCGCAGACAAAGTCGCGGGTACCAGCTAGTAGATAATAAATCTTAATATTAAAGCTTTAAATTGGTTTTCTCACAACAATAAAAACATTTCCCTCTTAAAACTAAAGTACAGTAGTACAGTCATTAACGATTAGTGATTTTATTTTTGGAGATTTATTTTTTTGCTCTGTTTTGTGGCCCTCACCTCCTGTCTCACAATCAAGGGAATTCACATCCTTTCTAAAAGAAAAAGAAAAACCGTAATACCAATACATGTTGAGTATTTCCACATTTGTAAAGATCAGCCCTCTAAAGGTAATGCCTTATGTATCCAATGTAAGCTATAAAACAATGACAGATATGCAGCTTTTTGTCATCTTACCACACAAAAATTGGAATAACAAAGAGATAAAAAAGTCATGTTTTATTGGGGAACAATAAACAAAATAAATATTAAAGCAATTAAAAAGACACCAAAGTACATGATGACCATAGACAGGACTCCAACCATGACCATTTATCATAGTGGCAGTCCAGATTATTAATGGCTTTTAGCAATGTGGTTTGGTGTATTGTATTATGGCCATATGTTGTATACCCTCTGTTGGTGCAGTTGAGGTATAATATTTCTGGGTATCTGTTTAGAGTTATTACTAGGTCCCACATTGGACCCACACTGGCCTGACGAAGGGTTTTTATCCGAAATGTTAAATCACTGAATATAATTCTGGCACTAAAGTATATATACATGTTTGTAAAACATTTACCCATGCAGTGTGTGATGTAATAAAAGTATATTTAATGAAGCAACCCCAAAAACAAACCCACTCTCAAAAGAGCAAAACTCAGAAAACCAGAAAGTTTTCCTTGAGATGTTTAAGAATAAGTCCACATAGCAGCTGTAAAAGTGCCCCGTGGAGGCTCAGACACTGAGCAACGGATAAAGCAGCTAAAGAGAAGGCAAGATCTGAAGCATTAGTCTAATAAAATTCTTCCTACGCGTTTCCCCTTGCTAGAGGTTCATCAGAGGATAGTCTAGCAGTGTGTTCTGATAAAGGTTCAGAAGAGTCTTCATATTCTTTCTGTATAATAGCAGGCATCACTCCACCACCCTTGCACAATAGGATCCAGGCAGTGAGATTGAGTTACTGGACATGTGTGACCAACGGCACTGAACACATTAGCTTGATGTTTCGAAAATGAATCAAAAGATAAGTTGGCACTACAAGTATATAACAACAATATGTACAGACAAAGCATTATTAATTATTCAATATGAAAACCTAAATTTTTTTATTTTTTTTTTAATGTAGATTGTGAGCCCTATATAAGACCCACAATGTACATTTTTCCCTATCAGTATGTCTTTGGAGCATGGGAGGAAATCCATGCAAACACAGGGAGAACATACAAACTCCTTGCAAATGTTGTCCTTGGCAGAATTCATACCCAGGACTCCAGTGCTAACCAGTGTGCCACCATGTTGCCCTATATATTATTATATATACTGTTTATATAGAAATTGTATATCTTGGAAAAATTGTATGAGCAGAGCCCTCCTATTGTATGAAGTGATGATTCATTTATAGCTTCACATTTAGTAATGGCGCACTCTAATTGTCAGTGTCCTTTTTTGCATTTCATAAAAATGGCAGATGGGAAAAAATAGGTGACCTCAGCGATGTCAAACAAGGGTCTCTTAAACATTAGGAACCAAAACTTTGATGAAATTAGAAAATCATGGACTTTTGTTCATGAAATCTCACCCCACCCATTATAAATCAAAAGCATACTTGCCATGTAACCCTTTATATGCTGTGGTCAATGCCGACTGTAGCACCTAAGTCAATTTACAGATAAAAAGTAAAAATAGATCCCCCCCCCTTCTTCATGAAAGAAAAAAACTCACACAATTGGTATTACCATGTCTATAATGACCCCTGAAATACAATGAGTATGTTATTTATTCTATATGATAAACATCATAAACGCCTTTCAAAAACAAAAAGTAATAAAAAATTATCAAAAAAGTTTTATGGACCCACAAAATGCAAGGTCTTGTAAAAAGTGAACGTCTGACCTGACGGGACCTGCTCTCGTTTTTTGCACTTGAGAAAGGGCCAATGTAAGGCCTGAAACGCATCGTGCTATATGCTGTATTTTTAACTATCCAATAAACCCTATGTGATTGGACCCTGGTTTACCATCTTCCTAAACATACCAGTGTGCGTGGATCTCCCTCAACGGACCTTTGGTCCCCTTTTTCCTCTTCAGTATCTCCTCTGGTACTCCGGTGACGTATTGAACTGCTGCCACTCTCACCCTAATATGATTTCAAGTGTTGTGACTATTCACAACCTCATAAGGTGAGAGGCCATCTGGTCCACGTTAATACTTACCCAGTCTTTAATCACCTGTGTACTCTCAAATACTACACTTAGTGCGCTCGGTGTCTTTTTTTTTTTTTTTTTTTATATTTAACGTGGGAATGTAGAGAGGGATAAAAGGTTACTGCTTTAAGACTAAAATGTTCACTTCAGTCTAGTCCATTGGCAGCAGCATTCTCCCTAAATAAACTTTCTAAACTTGCAGCAAATGTTTCCCCAATTCCACACCTCCCAAGAACAGAAGAGGAAATAAGAAAAGAGCCTCAGTACCTCCAGAAGAAGTGCATAATGCCTCTGCCACTAGGTTACAGCATTCAGTCTCCAAGCTCAGATTGAACTTCTCCCGAGACTCTTGGTGATGATCAGAGGTGCTTCAGCCTTTCGAGCCCCCAGAGACTGCACTCATATTCTAGATTGCCAATATCAGTGCAGTTTTTGCTCTAGAATCCCTGTTTGTGCCAAAACTGACATGGCATTTTACCAGACAAAATAGTGTAGGATGAAGTGTTATTTGTTTTCCAGATCTTTTGACTTGGAGCTAGAGGGCATGGCATGCAAATAGGTACATGACATAAATTTTTCAGAACTCTATGCATGCAGCTAGACCTCTCCTACCTAAACACTGCATAATCTTGGAAAACCCTGCCCTCTACAAACCACACAAGCAGAAAAACACACCCTCCATCCCTGGAACCAATTTTCAAATGTTCGCAACACTGTAGTCCTAAGGACATGTAGGAATATTCAATATTTTATTAATACATACACTATCTAGCAGAAAGTGGATTGTGGACCCTCTTCATCACCAAACTGGCTTAGCTTAGGTTTAGCATCCTCAGGGTGTTTTCTACCAACCAGTGTTGGTGACAGCTGACCAGGCAGTGCACTGAGCAATCAGCCAAGGTAAAGAGTGTGACTACAGACTACTATTAGAGCAGACAGAATACCTGCACAAGGTAAAAGAAACAGGAGTTCAGAACTGGTAGCGGGCATATACAGAAAGCAGATGTCGGGTCTTGCACATGAATCCAAGGCAGGACATCAGGAAAGGTAAATGAGATACATGAGGCCAAGACAGACAGAAGAGATGCCTGTATGGTAGAAAACCGGAAGGCTAAACATACATGGCAAAAGGTCTTACAGGTAGCAAAGATGCAAATATGGCAGAAGATCCAGAAGCCAAACATAGATGAGAAAAGGCCCAGAAGTAAAACATACATTGCAGAAGGTCTGGAGGTCAGATAGCAGGGATATATACTTAAAGGAAAGCCTGGAGACCAGGCATACTGTATATAGCATGAGAACATGCCTCCATGATACATGCCAGAAGGAAATATTTGTCAACAGGGGAGTACAAAGCAGAAAGACATATATCCAAACATATTAGCAGAAGGACATGTGAAGGACAAGTGACATGTTAAAGATATGGCAGAAAGACATGTGACTTGTGAAGAATATAGCAGAAGGACATCTATATCCACTCAGTAATATGTAGCAGACAATGGTATGTTCACATAGCAGAATCTGTACAAGCTGAAAAATTCAGCATCAGGAATTTGAAGCTGAATTTTTTTGCTTGACCAAATTTTGTTGTGAAATACACTGCAGAATTCACAAATTACACACTGACCAGGCTTTATTCTTCTGCCTCCCATTCACTTTAATAGAGGTTATCAGAAGGAAACTGCTTCAAGATCGAGCATGACGTGTTTTTTTTCCATTAGCTGAAAAAAAATCAGCTAGAGGGGGAAAAAAACTGCATCAGCTTCCCATTGAAATTAATGGGAGGCAGGCTTCAGAATCCACATCAAATTCAGCTACAAATTCAGTTATGTAAACATACTGATGCAAAGGGAAACTAGGACAAGACTTTGTCATCCAGTCAGAAACATTGCTTCGATATAGAAACAGAAAAACAACATACAAACAAAATGGAGACATTCCTCAGGCACAGTGTGGCACAAAAAGCAGACATTTATGCAGACAGACAGTTATTGACAGAAGGAAGCTTGCAGGTGAGTACACTAATCCTTGCAGAAACGGGATCACACTCACAGAGGTATCCAGGAACGCAGAACTCTGGCGTTATGCACCATCCTAGTTATTTTACATCATTTTGAGTGGGATTATTGTGGTTAAAAATACCGGTGTAATAGAAAATGTCATTTTCTTTCTAGAATTATAATTTGCTATGGTATATTAGCACTGTCATATTTTAAGAGATTCACATTTTACAGTTAAATTCTTGTTTAAAGCATGAAGCTTGGCAGCAGGAAATGAAATTGTTTCAGACAAACTTGTAGGCGGCTATTTTGGGTGTGACTGTCACAGAACTATATGTGGCTGTTTATGTGAAAAGGGCCCACACTGTCGATATGGAGTTCTTGGTATCATTGTAACGGTTATGGTGTAACATTGTCCGAATTCTTAAAAGTCTCAACAAATTTGTAAACTTGACATATTTTTAAATAAAATTTTTGCATAAAACAAAATTGTGATTTTTTTACCCAAATATGTTTTGGACTATTTTCTCTATAATTAGTATCGACGATCTGGGCCCTTTTCACGTAAACAGCCACATATTATTCTGGACTTTGTTGTATAGCTCTAAATAAACTACTGACTTTTATCATCTTACTTAATTTGCTCTACTTGGTAACAATGTATATGGTGAAATATATACATATACAGCTGTGTTGTAATGTTTCTGCATAAGCCATTTGTCTAATGTAATGGTTCCCAAACTTGTCCCCTTTTGGACAAGAGTTTTGTTCAGGACCCCCATCCCACACACACACACACACACACACACACACACACGCACACACGCACACAAACACAAAACATGTAATTTTTAGACACATTTGTAAAAAAAAGTGCAGCTATATTTGGCCTCTATTATGCTTTTCAGTTGTATACTACCTCTGTTCTACTTATATTTCCTTCATTTTCTTGTTATGTTACACACACACACAGCTCTGCTACCTCCTTGTTTCCCCCTCCACACACACACCACTACTGCCCCATTTTTTCTTCCCTTCACACGCAGCTCTGCTACCACTGTGCTTTCCCCTGCATCCACAACTCTGATACTTTCATGTTTCCTCCATACATATAGCCTTCTACATCCATACTCCCTCCATACACTTCATATCTGTCACGGTTGTCAATGCCTGAACAACCATGGACTGAATGGTGCTAGCACTACAATGGAAACAGGGTAGGAAAGATGTCCCTAGTGCTACAATGGCTGACTAGGCCCTGCCTGAGGGTGTTGGTCAGCTGAACCCGAGCTAAGCTCAGCCCCGACAACTACTGGCTCTCTAAACGCGAAGACCTGACAGACAAGCAGGATGAGTACTGAAATAGGCTAGGGACTGGGAAACTAGAGGCGGTCACCCCTAGCGAAGGGATTAGTGCAGCTGCAAACAGTACTAACTAGGATGGGACATGCTGGAGAGCTAACAGGTACAGCACAACCACGAAACACACAACAGGAATTGAGGAGAGGAAGAGTGGAGTAGTGAGGAAAGGGTATCACAAGTCAGGGGCAAAACAAATTTGGAACCCAAAAACAGAAACACACTAAGGTCAAACAGTGACAGGCAGCCAGGAATGTAGGACAGGGGTTGACTAGGAATGTTGAGGGTAAAACAGACTCTCACACAGAACAAAACTCCAACTAAACTCTGTTACAAAACTGGGCCAAGAATCCTAGCTGGTAACCATGAAAACCGGCGAGGACTGAAGCCAGCAGTCAGCCTTCTACAGAACCCGGAAAGACCTGATAGGTAGACAACCATTACACACACCTGAAGCTCGCTTCTACTGAGACACAAAGCAAGCTCAAGTATACACAGAGGCAGGTACCCAACCACTAACTAAATAGCTCAGTGGCAAAGAGAACTAACCAAAGAACTACAGGACACCGGCTCAAATCCCCAGACGAACACCATGAAAAATACACAATGATTTATTAAACAACTCATGTCCTGACAATATCCCCCTACACTCAGCTCTGCTCCATCTACATTCCCCAGTCACACAGCTTAGCTACATCAAAAGTTATCTACACACACTCAGCTTTACTACATTCCACACTTTCCACACACAATCTCCGCTTTAATATACTCACGCCCACTCAGATCTGCTACATTCACTTTTCCATCACACACTCATCTATGATACATCCAACCTTCTCTACTAACACAATGAAATGTATTGAAACTCTGGTGCCCCATAGTGAAGGATAGTACTTTTCTCTTGTAACTGAAATCTATTGTGTATCTGCCAACTTTTGTGCATGTTTAGAACTGTTTGAATCCATGCATACCATCACCACAATGTACAGAACTCTGCTATATGATGCAATATATCTTAATAAAATAATTCCTCAGTATACTATAAAAATCTAAATAACTGACAGATTTTTACTCTGCTAAGTGAATCTGAGACTACGTATGATGGCTGAAGGCGAAAGTCAGTAGGTTGAGTGATGGCCGTTGTGTAAATATAGGTGAACATTTGTCATTTAAACAAAACTTTACCAAAGGCAAATTGATGTTCACACCGTATCAATAGTAACAGCCCATAGATTTACTGTGAATAAATTGCCACATCCTCTCCCAGTATTTGCAAGGCTATTAGTTTATTTAGTTATATCTCAATCATTGCATATGTAAATTGCACCAAGCACATGCTGTACATCAGAAATCTCTCTGACTCTTGCTGTGCTAGTGCTTTAAACAGATACATATACTGTATTAATGAATGAGGACTTCAGCCTGATTAAGTTCTGACCAGAATGACAAGACGCGCAGGAATCCTTGATATTTCAATTTTGTAATTGGCATCTAAGTCACTTTGGTAATGATGTACATGAAAACATCTAAGATGATCAGACCTCGAGCAATCTCTAAATGTTTTCTGCAAAATAGAGAATAAGAACAAAAGAAAATAATAATAATAATTGGCTCTAGAATGCATAAAAAGCTCACACTGAAAAAAAATACAATTTCTTTTTTGTGATTTTATTTTTCTTCATTACTTCTGCTCTGGTTCAAGGATGTTGGTTGTAAGCCAGAGGCAGTTTCAAGTCTTTCCCATGTACTCATTTAGTTTAATGTTCAAGTTGCACCCACCGGGCAAAGTGTCATTATCTATGTATCTCAGTAATATTCTTTACAACAAAATGCTAAGCAAAGTGGACTGATGGAAATTATAGAGATCTGCATGTGTGAATGGCTGTATACAGCTTGTGAATCTTCTTATATTTATATGTGCGTCTGTACATTTCAATGTTCAGTCTATCTATGTATCTATATACAGTATTATCTATCTATCTATCTATCTACAGTATCTATCTACAGTATCTATCTATCTATCTATCTACAGTATCTATCTATCTATCTATCTATCTATCTATCTATCTATCTATCATCTATCTATCTATCTATCTCCTATCTATCTATCTATCTATCTATCTATCTACAGTATCTATCTACAGTATCTATCTATCTATCTATCTATCTATCTACAGTATCTATCATCTATCTACCTACAGTATCTATCTATCATCTATATATTTATCTATCTACCTACAGTATCTATCTATCTATCTATCTATCTATCTATCTATCTATCTATCTATCTATCTATCTATCTACAGTATCTATCTATCTATCTATCTATCTATCTATCTATCTATCTATCTATCTATCTATCTATCTATCTATCATCTATCTATCTATCTATCTCCTATCTATCTATCTATCTATCTATCTATCTATCTATCTACAGTATCTATCTACAGTATCTATCTATCTATCTATCTATCTATCTATCTACAGTATCTATCATCTATCTACCTACAGTATCTATCTATCATCTATATATTTATCTATCTACCTACAGTATCTATCTATCTATCTATCTATCTATCTATCTATCTATCTATCTATCTATCTACAGTATCTATCTATCTATCTATCTATCTATCTATCTATCTATCTATAAGGTACTGCAGTAGTTAAAAAAATCACTAGGTTATGTAAGCCCTTGAGTTTTCATCTGTTTCTAGAGAACTTCTTTAGCGGACACTGGCAATCAATATGGCTGCCATTATAACTTCCTTAAGTGCTGTCAATCCGATTTCCTAGGTTTACTTTTATGCATACTGGGGGAGAGGAGGAAGATTAATCAATTATTCCAGTTTTCTAGTGTCAATAAGTCAGTTTTAGCCCACACCATTTTTTTTACAAAAAAAAGTTTGTAAGTTTTTGAGATTTTATGCAATGGTTGCCACTTTTAATAAAAGTCATCTGATGGCGAGATAGATTTTGACTAATATATGCTGGAAAATTGTATAAATTATCCCACTAATCTAGGGAAGATCATCGATTGCTAATTCCACCGCAAAAATGCTCCAGATCTATTAAGAGGCCTGAGCTTTAGTGTGATGTGGACTAAGACCAGAGTCCTATTAATATTATAAAGGGGAAAGTTTGTGAGTTTGGATGTTTGTGGGTTTGTGGGTTTGTGTGTTTGGATGTTTGGATGTTTGTTCCTCAATCACGCAAAACCCACTCCACCGATTTGGCTGAAATTTTCCACAAACATAGTTACTACACCCGATTGCGCAATAGGCTACTTTTCGTCACAATAGCGCACTTATGTTTTTCCCAGGACCCCCACAAAACCCAAACTCACATCACTATCTCTGCAATCTCACACACTTTGGACCATAGCAAGCCACAAAATTCATATTACCCTCTACAGCAGAGGTCTGCAACCCCTGGCACACGTGCCAAGAGTGGCACTCCTGCCATATTTCACTGGCAAACCAGCAGCACAGGACCTGCAAGAGTTAAATGAAGTCCGAGGTCCCTTCAGTGCTCTGCTAGAGCTGAGGCATAAGGACACTCCCCTTTGAGAGGGGTGCAGGAAACCCAGGGGGTGGAGCTTAATTGCTCAGGTCTGTGCCTGCTATAGTGGTCTGCATCCTGCAAACATTCCCCGAGGAGGAGAGGAAGCTGCTAGCAAAGTGAAACTGAAAAACACACAGGTACATAGGATTCCTATTCTCATTAATGTCAGGCATTTGGGGTTATTAGTTTTGTCTTAGTAACTCCATGTGCCTCACATTAATAGGAATAAACCTCATCATGTCCCTCATATTAACCCCTGTGTGCCTCACATTAATAGGAATAAACCCCATCATGTCCCTCATATTAACCCCTGTGTGCCTCATATAAAGGTTACTACTATGTGAGACATGGAGGTACTAATAAAAGACCTCAATAATGAAGATACTTAATTATTACCTCCAAGTACTCACATATCAGTAACTCTTACACAAGGGTTAATGTGAGGGACATGATGGGGTTAATTGCTATTAATAAGAGGCGCATGGAGTTACTAAACTCTCATGCATAGGGCCAGACTTTATGTTGCTTGCTCAAGAGTATCCTGTGCCCAAAACTTACATGTACTGGCGGAAAATAACAAATCATACAATGTCGTATATCGAAGTATATTAACCTGAAATACTTCTTTCCCAAAGACACTATGTACAGTTTATAACAACACCGTATAGCAGCTGAAATACAAATTAACTTCAACACAAAAGTCTCATGTGCTCTCAGAATTACAGCAAAAACAAGATACAAAGTTACATTTCATATCCCATACCTTATACACAGTACGAAAACCGCAGAATCACCGCAGACGAAGTCGCGGGTACCAGCTAGTATGAAATAAATTCCCATCTGTATTTATATATCTGCATAACTAAGCAGATTAAATGGATCCCATTGACTGGTTTTCACAGGTACTGCAGTAGTATATGTAATATTTATGGGATTCTCATGTGTGCAGTACTTATAGTGTGTGCTGTAATTATAGTGTGCAAAGCAATTATAGTGCGACTTATAGTGTGTGCAGCAATTATTGTGTGTTCAGCAATTATAGTGTGACCTATAGTGTGTGAAGCAATTATAGTGTGACTTATAGTATGTGCAGCACTTATAGTGTGACTTATAGTGTGCGCAGCAATTATTGTGTGCGCAGCAATTATTGTGTGCGCAGCAATTATAGTGTGTAAAGCAATTATAGTGTGTGCAGCACTTATACTGTGTGCACCAATTATAGCGTGCAGCAATTACAGTGTGTGTAGCAATTACAGTGTGCGCAGTACTTATAGGTTGTACAACACTTATAGTATGAGCAGCAATTATAGTGTGCGCAGCACTATGTTTCATGTCAAATATAGCTGATTCTACGATAGAGTTGCCAATGAAGGTATGAACATAGACAATGCTTAGCTTTAATTTTCTTGACAGGGAAGTGCATAACAAACAAATTAAAGTGATTGTCCAGGATAGGCCAAACTTATGCTATTTGGTGAAAAGAAGTTTAGAAAACCATACTCACATGTCCCCGGTGCTCTGGTGTTTCCCGCACAGTCTGGTCCTGCTGCTTTGTTGTTTCTTTCCGGCAGAAGTCCCTGCCACACGTGACTGCTGAGGTCAATCAATGACCTCAGCGAAGAACACAGGATGTCACTACATGTGACAACCTGAGGTCCTTCCTTTACCAATCAGCTTACCAATCAGCAGTCTAAGGAAAGGGACTCAAGATGTCACAGTTAGTGAGGATTTCCGGGAAAAGAAGACGGCCGAGCAGCAGGACCCGGACACCAGGACAGGTGAATTTCTTTTCTTTTTTTTTTTTTTACTTCCCCTGGCCTAATTAAATATATAAATATAAATATATATATATATATATATATATATGTCACGGAGCAAAGGTATACGTCTTCCTCCGGATGGTCTTTTGAATCAACACGGACGCAAGAGGTCGGGAGACAACAGCAATTTATTGTAATCCACAAAGTTAGTAGCCGGCGGCGGTCACATCAACCGTAATAACAATAAGTCCACAGAAGTCACAATCCAATGATAACTTTGGTTCCTTGGTCCTGTAACTAAGTCCTGGCTCTCTGCAGAGCTGTGCACAGGCCGGCTAACACATACTAACTGCAAGCTACAACTATATACTAAACTGTTACTTCCTCTATCTGTGGGTGGGAAGGGCTGAGTCACAGATCCTTCCCCCCTCACCTATACCAAGGAGAGCAGACTCCCTGTCTACTATGGACAATGCACCGTCCAACATCTTCTTGGAGACACTGATCAGATTATCTCCACCCATTGTCCTCACTGGTCCTCACTAGTTAGAGGTATTTGCATACAATGTGCTAACACACTAGACCCTAATCAGCCAACTACACATTGATGTATATAACAGGTTAGAGAATACATTCCACATGAAATATATATTACACATTGCCTATAGTATAGACTCTAACCATCCCGTGACAACCCCTCCCCCTCTCAAAACATGTGCATGACACAATTGGCCTACACAGGTAAATTGGGGAATGCACATCAGTCTCTATAGCTCATATTTCCTCCTGCCGGGATAACCCATCTGCGTTCTGGTGTTGGTTCCCTCGGCGGTACTGAATGGTAAAGTTGTAGAGTTGAAGGGCTGGCATCTGGCAAAAAATCCGGTCGATCCATGTTGGCGTCTCTCTGAGCTTGGCTTCGGGTCACTGCTCCCACAAAGTGGCACTGTAGATTTCCAACATCGTTGCCTAACAGAACATCGGCCGGCAGCCCGCTCATCACACCAATTGTGCATCGTTTTGGTCCATAACCATAGTCGAGTTCCACGGTAGCTTTAGGAATACATTTCCGAGTACCTCCTGCCAACTCGATAGAAAGGCCAGGGCCCTCCTCTAGGGCCTCGGGTCGAACCACTCGGGGGTCCGCTACCGTTAGGAAAGCTCCCGAGTCCCGGAATCCAACAACTGTTCGGCCATCCAGTAGGACCTCCTGCAAGTGCTTCCGCTGAAGGTTTGCGGGATGTGTGGCGGAAGGCTGAATCCCATAGACCCCTGGAGGTGGAACAGATGGGTCATTCATGGAGTCATCTGGAAATGGGGCCAAACTTTCAGTCCTAGGGGTGGTTCCCAGGTAGTGAATAGGCCGGGATGCCACGGTGGCCCGTGCCCCCATGTTAACAGGGCAACTAGCTTGCAAATGTCCAGGCCGCCCGCACCCAAAACATCTGCGCTCTAGCATTCTTCCAGTAGGTCGTTGTCTAGGGACAGGGTTGTTCATAGCTGGAGGCCGATGGGCTGGGGCAGGGGTAGAGGGGGAATTGTAATCCTGAGGCCGGGCACGAAAGGTGGGTGGCTGGATGAAGGGTGTCTGGCGGACTGTGGTAGTTTTCCGCTCCTCTGCAAACAACCTCTTCCACTGTGGCTTGATGGTCAGGCCCTCATCTGCAAGGGAAGCAGCTTGCTCCACTGTGGCTGGGTTCCGTTCCAGCACCCACTCACGGATCTCAGCGGGGCACTGGGAAAAGAACTGTTCCTTAAGTATGACTTGGAGGATCTTATCGACTGTGACAGCCTCCTCTCCTTCTAGCCAGCGCTTGCATGCTTGCTTCAACTTGTGGGCGAACATGTGGAAGGAGCTTCCCCCATTGTAAGACAAAGAGCGGAATTGAACTCGGTAGGTCTCTGGAGTGACGGCATAATACTTCTGCACCGCTCTTTTAATGGCCTCATAGTCCCGCTGATCACTAGGGTCCATGGCTCTGAGAGCTTCCGCAGCCCCATCTCGTAGGTGCCCCACCAGATACCGGACCCAATCCTTCTCTGGGACTTCCATCAGGTGGCACTGGTGTTCGAAGTCCTGAAAATATCCATCAACATCCCCAGCCGCTTCATCAAAGGTCTTGAAGTGTTTATGGGAGACATATGGTGGTTCTCTCACTGTTGGGCTGGGGGCCGACGTTTGATTATAATTCCGCGTAGTTATCTCAGCCATTCGCATTTCATGCGCCATTCTTTCCTTTTCATGCGCCATTCTCTGTTCCTCCTTCTCCGTTTCCTGAGCCCTCTGTAATGCTCTACTCCTTTGCTCTGCAGTTGCTCCTAGCCCCAGCACTGCCAACTCCTCCTCATACAAAACAACCCATCTGCTCTTTTGGGTCTGTACCTGCCACTCCCGTATCTCTCCAGTCTCCTGGGGGCAGCCCTCCTCATGGTCGCTTTGCAGGGTCATCTCCTCCAGTGCCTCGATCAGTTGATCTTTCGTTCTTCCCTGGTAACTCAGGTTTAGTTCCCGGGCCCTTACTTGTAGACTTGCCATAGTCCAGTTCCTGTATTCTGAGGTTGTGGCTCCATTAATCGCTGGGCTGCTGTAGTCCATCTCGCTGTCCGCTGTTGATCCCACCGCTGCCAACCAGTTGTCACGGAGCAAAGGTATACGTCTTCCTCCGGATGGTCTTTTGAATCAACACGGACGCAAGAGGTCGGGAGACAACAGCAATTTATTGTAATCCACAAAGTTAGTAGCCGGCGGCGGTCACATCAACCGTAATAACAATAAGTCCACAGAAGTCACAATCCAATGATAACTTTGGTTCCTTGGTCCTGTAACTAAGTCCTGGCTCTCTGCAGAGCTGTGCACAGGCCGGCTAACACATACTAACTGCAAGCTACAACTATATACTAAACTGTTACTTCCTCTATCTGTGGGTGGGAAGGGCTGAGTCACAGATCCTTCCCCCCTCACCTATACCAAGGAGAGCAGACTCCCTGTCTACTATGGACAATGCACCGTCCAACATCTTCTTGGAGACACTGATCAGATTATCTCCACCCATTGTCCTCACTGGTCCTCACTAGTTAGAGGTATTTGCATACAATGTGCTAACACACTAGACCCTAATCAGCCAACTACACATTGATGTATATAACAGGTTAGAGAATACATTCCACATGAAATATATATTACACATTGCCTATAGTATAGACTCTAACCATCCCGTGACAATATATATATATATATATATATATATATATATATATATATATATATATATATATATTGGACAACCCATTTAATATCACATTACTCAAATCGCTCCCCTTAAAAGCACGACTGATCTAATAATATATTTTCAGGAGTCATACATACATATATCCTTAACAGCAGGCTTTGAATGTTTTCCTGACACCTTCTGCACTGTCAACTAACATATAACTAAAACCATGGCAGTAGAAGGTAACTCCTGCACGTTTCTGTCACAAGGCCATTAAAATTCCATGGATTTCCCATTAAATAATTCCAGAAATATCATATTAAGTGTAATGTAACATTAAAGTAAAGCTTCCCTTTAAATAACAATATCTTTGACTGTATCCCTGGGCATTTATTATTAACACTATAATCTGTATTCCTTGTTTATCAGGCAGAATGGGGAGGGGGAGGAACATTTCAGTCTATTTTAAATTGCAAACCCTGATAGCTATTGATAATCTTATTAAAAGCATAGCAAAAGCAGAAAATCATATCATGCAACTAGTGTGAAGATAATCTAGGAAGACGTGTGGAAAATGTGTCACTATGCAACAAACTGCTATGGTGGAGATTAATAGGACATTTGGAAGTAAGTCGTCAGATGTGTCCTATTTAAAGATGCCATCCAGTCACTGTAAGTCAATAGATTTGGAGAATTACACATGACGCTAAATCTTTTCATGTAGCTTTAACATTTATTGTTATGTGTGCTATCTCTACTAATATTGTTTATAAGTGAGATAATATACCCATGCTGTCAAGTTTAACAATATCACTCACTATATAAAAAACATTACAGGGTCCAATATTGGCACATTACATGACCTCATTTTTACAATGAAGCCAGATCTTCACGTCAGTCTCGGATCAAACAATATTAATTCCTTTTTCTTTAAAATGGAGCCCTGGAGCCGACATTCTTTTTATTTATTTGTAATCCCATTGTACTTTACATGTGAAAAGCCTAAACACTATGCGAGGAAGCAGAGAATCCTTACAAAATACCATAGTGACTATAGTGCAGACAGTATTATTCTGGGAGACTGGGACTCCTAGTGTCATCGATGACTAGAATGCTGGGATTCCAGCTCCCTACATAGTGTTCGGCTGGTACATGCGACTCACACGCGGATGGTGTTTCACAGATAAAACTTGGTCTTGTGAATGTAGGCTAATTTAGTCACTGAGCATCCTGCCTGCAAGGATGTACAACCTGAAAGGGGAGTTGTGTACTGAGGTATATATAGACAACATGGAAAAATACAGTATGATAATTCACAGCAAAATCTGTGAATTTTGTTGCCGATATTGTCCCAAATTTTCTATAGATTTCTATGCACTGCAATCTGTGAAAATCCACAGGAAGGATCAAGATGCTAGGGATATATAATCCTCAGTGCTTTACAATTTCCATAGACTGTGGTTGAGATTTGTATACAACTTTCTTCTTTTGAAATCCTTTCCAAAAATCTGGAGCATTTCCACTATAAGTGAACTTATCCTTGTAGTACCAGCCACAGTGTCTTACATCACAATGTTAGTCATAACTCCCATTCCCAGGACCCCACACACACTGCCCAAAGACAGTACAAGCAGCAACTGCTTCTTTTATACTGCCCTACTTAGGCGCCTCAAACCATGCAAGTCACAATGGTGATAGAGTGTAAACCAAAAATGTAACTAGATACAAATATACATCACTAAAGCAGTTCCAACCAGTTCCCCACAAAAATTCTATACATTGCCCTTCACAACAATACTTTTTATATTGGGTCAGCCACAGTGTTATTACAGTGTCAATATGCGTCCAAATAGAAATGGAAGCCACCGTGTCCTTTATGCAATGCAAAATTGTTGATACGCCTTGTTTAATGGAAGAAAAGCCCACAATGGTACCAACAATTTTGTCCACGTGTGTAGTACCTGCCACAGATACCCCATACCGTGCTAGCCGCAGTGCCCATTTACAACACTGGCCTGTGTAGTAGTTACCTCCTATGTTACTTTGTTTCTGTACTGTTAGGATTGTGCAGAAGCTGCGGCCATGAGATGGGCGTCGCTGCCTGTTCTTCTGTACAGTCCAGGGTTGCAGGGGTTAACCTGCCTTGCAGCAGCCGGGCGTGGTCGACTCTTTGATGGACTGGTGTGTCGACCAATGGGCGCTTGGATTGGGCAGCTGGGCTATCTGCTGGTGACCGTCCCTTGCCTATATAAGGGGGCTGGTCTGGACACCTGGCGCTCTATGATCACATTCTGAAACCTGAAAGTGTGTGTGTGTGTGTGTGTGTGTGTGTGTGTGTGTGTGTGTGTGTGTGTGTGTGTGTGTGTGTGTGTGTGTGTGTGTGTGTGTGTGTGTGTGTGTGTGTGTGTGTGTGTGTGTGTGTGTGTGTGTGTGTGTGTGTGTGTGTGTGTGTGTGTGTGTGTGTGTGTGTGTGTGTGTGTGTGTGTGTGTGTGTGTGTGTGTGTGTGTGTTCGTGTTCCAGCCTGTAAACCTGAATTGCCCTAGCTACTAAATTACCCCTGAGGTAGCAATGCCATTGTTAGTCAGGCAGCGTGCTGCTTTGTATGTGTGTGATAGAACTCAGTAGGTTCAGCTAGCATTCCTTCTCAGACAGGGTGACTGGGAGTGGGCTTGGCAGTAGTTGGTTGGGTGGAACAACTACACACAGGGTTTACTTGGTCTCTGGCTTGTCCTGGGGTTCAGGCTAGCCAGTTTGTTTATTTGTGCGGCTGCTCTGACTGCACAGGACTCTGTGACTGGTAACAGAGCAAACCTGGTTATTTAATTTAGCTGGCAGTGACATCAACTGTCAGACACTGTTCACACCAGGATTTTAGCAGTCAGCCCAGTGGGCTCTGCAGGGTTTTTCTGTTGTTTTTTTTAATAATAAACCCCGCTGACCATAACATGTACTCACCTCTCCTTCACATGCTTGTCAGTAACTGCTGACATATAAGGATATGTTCACACAGAGTTTTTTGCAGTCTGATTTTGACGCAGAATCCGCCTCAAAATTCGCCTGCAAAAATGCCTCCCATTCGCCTCAATGGGAGTCACTCATAGATTTTTCTCCACTAGTGATTTTTTTAAGCCAGTGGAAAAAATATACAATATGCCCTATTTCACACGGATTCCATGGCTGAGTCAGCCGCGCTGTCCGCAGCTTGAAACACACTCCTGATTAGGCCCATTCATTCGGGAGCGGGATGCTGCAACGGGGTGCTGATGCACTGCATCGGCATCCCATCGCGGCTTGCCATGTACGAAAAAGTAGCACGACAAAAAAAGGTTTCTGCCATGTGAACTTACCCTAACTAGGACAGAATCAAGTAGGGAGAGATGAGCGATATTTTCTCCTTACATATGTATCTAATACTATTGAAATACTGGGTGAAATTTGTCAAAACAAGTGCACAGAAGAGGTGGAAATGTTACCCCAAACAACCATATTTCACCTCTCATTCCAAAGGTCATTTAATAGATATGAACAGTAACCAAATTGGATGCCTGAGATAATTGCTTTACTTATCCTTTGCGCCATTTTATAATAAATCTTCTTACATAGTCCCTGAATACTGATATTTCTAGCTCTTTATGTATCTTTTTCCATTACTGGGAATTCTAACCAGTTGCTGCAGCAGAGCACCACATTCATTAAATCCAATGTAATGTTACCAATTAGGTGGAGTTGAATGGCAGATGTGACTCATTTTAAATTGGCATATGGTATGAAATGACTCTCTTACTTTTATGATAACACACCATAAAAGTAAAGTGGAACAAATATGGAATATTTCTTTTCATTTCATTTCCAAAAAAAAAAAAAATCAGCTAAATGCAGGGAATTTCCTTAAAGTGAATCTTCCTCCTGTGTACTATTATGTCATTTTTAGGTTAAAACTTCTGTGATAGTTTCCTAATCCATCTTTGTAGTAGTTTTGACTGTTTATTTATACATTGGCGGAGATTTATTAAAATTGGCAATCTTAATAAAGACCCCAACAGGCGCAAGTTGTGACTGATTTGTCAATAGGCTATGGCATCTTCATAAATCAAGAACACACCCAAGCGCCAGAATTGAGATCTACGACAGTTAGGAGCTGGCATAGATTTCATGTATAAATCACACCAGAAAACTGTTGTCAATTATAATAAATATTCCTGCCCCATCCCTCCGATTGTGCACCGCATTATCAGTTTCCTGTCCTTGGTGGGATCATAGATGTCCCCCAGTGTTCCAAATCTCCTGCATAAATAAAGATATTAAAGGGGTGCTCTCAGGTTCATTGCTGTCAGGTTCAGCAAGCACAGTACTGAGCGTACTGCACATACTCATTGATGTCGTCCTCCATTCGGAAGCTTGCACAATGGTGCCTTACTCTTAAACCGGAGTGTAACACTTCCAGGTGGAGGGTGACGTTAGAAGACATGAGCAGTACACTCAGTACCGTGCTTGCTGAACCTGAGAGCAATGAAAATGGAGGTAGAACTGTCATTCAACCTGTGGGGGGCTGACCAGAGTGGCAGTTAGGGGGTTAATTTGCAGCATATACCGAAGTCCATGCCGCAGATTATAATCCCTTAAAACCCATTCCAATTAATCAGCAAAATTATAAAATGAGGAAATTCCGAGCAACAGAGCAGCAGTTACAAACAACATATTTGGAAACACTGTGAGGAGCTCTACAAGGTTCTGTCATTAGATTATTGCTGACTTTCCTGCTGACAGACTCCCTTCTGGCTCCCAAGGAGTTGTCACTAGAATGAGCTTTGTGCGTACTCTCTTACCTTTGAGTCCAATGCTGTGTTGTTACCTTCTAACTGCCTCCAGTGATGGATGCATGTAGCCAGGATCTTATCTTTACAATTTTTTTCTTTGCAGGGAATACTTCTCTAAGGCTTAAGGCTCCACATTGCAGTAATGCAGTTTTTAGATGCAGATTTTGCTGCCATTTTTGAGCCAAAGTCAGGAGTGACTTGAAATGGAATGGAAAATATACAGGAAGCTCTTACATATTTCCTTTCTGTTAAATCCACTCCTGGCTTTGGCTTCAAATACTGCAGTAAAATCTGCAACAAAAAATGCTGCATTTTTGCAATGTGGGGCCTCAGCCTAAAGATATATAGAAAAAGTTAATATGCGCAAGTGTTGACATTTTCTTTTGAGAGGTTTTCTGCTTTCATATTAATAACCTTTGGTCATTGTATAATTTGCTTCCAAGAGTTTTTCTGCTTTCATATTAATAAACCTTGGTCATTGTATTATAAAGTTTAGGAACATTCTAATATACTTTGGGGGCTCATACACCAGAAAAATGTAAAACTAAAATGTCACAGATCCATGTACTTCTGTACTTCTATGGGACAAGGATATGATAACATTACAAAGCTGCCATAAAACAGGGAGCAGCGATGAACAAAGTAAAGGCAACATGGCCCCTTCAAACAGCTGTTAAGTGGGGTCCACGATGCCACGTGACCTCCACTGATCTATTAATGATGACCTGTCCTGGACAATGCCTTTAAATATTACATATCTCTAAAATATATATATATATATATATATATATATATATATATATATATATATATATATACAGTGCCTACAAGTAGTATTCAACCCCCTGCCGATTTAGCAGGTTTGATAAGATGCAAATAAGTTAGAGCCTTCAAACTTCAAACAAGAGAAGGACTTATTAACAGATGCATAAATCTTACAAACCAAAAAGTTATGTTGCTCAGTTAAATTTTAATAAATTTTAAACATAAAAGTGTGGGTCAATTATTATTCAACCCCTAGATTTAATATTTTGTGGAATAACCCTTGTTTGCAATTACAGCTAATAATCGTCTTTTATAAGACCTGATCAGGCCGGCACAGGTCTCTGGAGTTATCTTGGCCCACTCCTCCATGCAGATCTTCTCCAAGTTATCTAGGTTCTTTGGGTGTCTCATGTGGACTTTAATCTTGAGCTTCTTCCACAAGTTTTCAATTGGGTTAAGGTCAGGAGACTGACTAGGCCACTGCAACACCTTGATTTTTTCCCTCTTGAACCAGGCCTTGGTTTTCTTGGCTGTGTGCTTTGGGTCGTTGTCTTGTTGGAAGATGAAATGACGACCCATCTTAAGATCCTTGATGGAGGAGCGGAGGTTCTTGGCCAAAATCTCCAGGTAGGCCGTGCTATCCATCTTCCCATGGATGCGGACCAGATGGCCAGGCCCCTTGGCTGAGAAGCAGCCCCACAGCATGATGCTGCCACCACCATGCTTGACTGTAGGGATGGTATTCTTGGGGTCGTATGCAGTACCATCCATTCTCCAAACGTCACATGTGTGGTTGGCACCAAAGATCTCGATCTTGGTCTCATCAGACCAGAGAATCTTGAACCAGTCTGTCTCAGAGTCCTCCAAGTGATCATGAGCAAACTGTAGATGAGCCTTGACATGACGCTTTGAAAGTAAAGGTACCTTACGGGCTCGTCTGGAACGGAGATCATTGCAGTGGAGTACGTTACTTATGGTATTGACTGAAACCAATGTCCCCACTGCCATGAGAACTTCCCGGAGCTCCTTCCTTGTTGTCCTCGGGTTAGCCTTGACTCTTCGGACAAGCCTGGCCTCGGCACGGGAGGAAACTTTCAAAGGCTGTCCAGGCCGTGGAAGGCTAACAGTAGTTCCATAAGCCTTCCACTTCCGGATGATGCTCCCAACAGTGGAGACAGGTAGGCCCAACTCCTTGGAAAGGGTTTTGTACCCCTTGCCAGCCTTGTGACCCTCCACGATCTTGTCTCTGATGGCCTTGGAATGCTCCTTTGTCTTTCCCATGTTGACCATATATGAGTGCTGTTCACAAGTTTGGGGAGGGTCTTAAATAGTCAGAAAAGGCTGGAAAAAGAGATAATTAATCCAAACATGTGAAGCTCATTGTTCTTTGTGCCTGAACTACTTCTTAATACTTTAGGGGAACCAAACAGAATTCTGGTGGTTTGAGGGGTTGAATAATAAATGACCCTCTGAATAAACTTTTCACAATTTTAAAAAAAAATTAAACAAAGAAATAACATTCTTTTTAGCTGCAGTGCATTTCACACTTCCAGGCTGATCTACAGTCCAAATGTCACAATGCCAAGTTAATTCAGAATGTGTAAACCTGCTAAATCTGCAGGGGGTTGAATACTACTTGTAGGCACTGTATATATATATATATATATATATATATATATATATATATATATATATATATACACATATACACACAGTGTATTTCATAATGACTCTTACCTCTCAAAATCATTCTTGTTACTTCTTATGGGGTCAATGCCATTAGGGGTAAGGTGTATGATGAAAGGTCACACCACAAACAATAGGTGATGGTTAAAGGGGTTTTCCAGGCAGAATTTTTTTTTTTTCCAGAAAGGTCTGTTAGTGCTAGTAATGAGTTAATAAGTATACCCATATACTTTTAGCAGTGTTTGGAGTGATTTCTGGGTGTCTCTAGCTGTTCTTGGCATTCTCTCACTTTGTTTAATTGGTGTAACTTCCTGTTGTGCAGTTTACTGTGTAGATGCTACATTAGTTCCCTCTCACTCTGTTAGAGCCCCCATCCCTGTCTTCCTAGCTAAGCTATCCCACCCACTACTAGCCCCTCCTCCTCCCACTGTCTCACTAGCTAAGTTTTCCCACTCGTTATTAGCCCTTCCCATCCTCTCCAAGTTTCCCTAGCTAAGCTATCCTGCCTATTACTAGCCCATCCCACCCTCCTACAGTCTCCCCAGCTAAGCTATCCCGCCCACTAATAGCCCCTCCCCCTTCCCCTAGCTAAGCTATTACGCTCACTACTAGCAGAGAGGAAGAGGGAAGGAGCCGTTCTCAGACACAGGAAGGCTTGGTAAGTATTGATGGGCATGGGGGGAGTAATAGTGACGTTCCATTTTGGAAGCGGTGAAAATTAACGTCACCGGATTATCAGAAAGTGTCCCTGGGGCAGTCACATGACCACTCCAGGGATATGAGTAATTATAGATTTTTTTTTAGTTGAAGTAAATTAGAAGTTAGGCGGGGGAAAGAGGGATTAATTCATAGTTTATCCTGGACAACCCCTTTAAGCTCACAACCTCCCCTCCCTAAACTGTGACCTCACAGAGCATGCCCACAACACTCTGAAGAAACAACTCATTGAAATAACTAAGTTTAGTAAGAATATACTTCACAATATGGTGTAACATTCCCTTTAGTATAGAATTTTAAATGGTGCTGCAGGACACAATGATCATTTTTTCCAATTAGCGTTTTTTATCTTCCCCCGATCAATCTTCTTCTTGCAGCCTTGCAGAGCTTGTTCGGTGTCCCCAGATACCCAGCAAGTATCCAGTACGATTTCATTAGGATAACTATTACCTCCATGACTTACAGTATACTTCAGGAAAATAACACCATGTAAATACGCTGTAGCTGTAAGCCGTAAGCCGTGTCTGTTTCCAGTTTTATCTAGGCCATTTTTATATCTGTGTGATATACATGTATTATTTATTCTGGTCTTTTTCGTTACAATCTACATTGCCGATTCTGCTTGTATGAACTGGATAAGAGCCCTTTCATTTATCGGTTGTTTTCCCAAGTTAATGGTGTTTATATGGCTCAGCCCTAGAAATTGCTCCTGCAAATAATTGTTATTGCTAATCAATATTTATGAGATTTTTTTAAAGCGTAATATGAGGATTTATTCAGTGCCGGGCCTTGTGCCTAAAAACAAAATGGAAACTAATAATTCATCTCCCTTTAAACTGTGTGCACAGCTCACTTGTGATGGCAGGAAAAATTTAGGAGCATGGTTACCATAGCGCCAAATTACTGTGCTCATTTAGGCACGTTGTAATGCTGGAGATTACTAATTTTACAAGTGACTAACACAGCACAGGGATAATACTGGATAATTGTACATTTGCTTCTAAAAACTGTCACACTTACTAAATTTAGTCAAAAGTGCATCTCTTGTTATCATTGCTGCCTGCGTCCCTAATAAACTGCATCTTGTTTACCGACTTGTCAGGTGTACTTTATCTTTTGACAAAAAAGGTAACAATATGTTTCTTAATTAGGTGGAAGCAATTATAATAAATGCGTATTTAACTACCCCTGAATTACAGTTTGAACAAAGCATGAATTCGACAGCATCCTGCTCCTACAATATTCTGCTGCGAACAAAATCAAGCCATTCATTAAAGCCAATCATTCGAGATGGTGGAATTGATTCGCCAAGTTGGAGAATCCAAGCAATTTGCTTCTTGGAGAATCAATGGAGGGTAGAATTTTCCTAAAGATTCTTATCCAATAATAATTCATTCCAGTGATGATCAAGCTGATGATAACGATGGTGATGTCTGCACTAAGGAAAAGTCACACAGGTGTGATACTAGGAGATAAGTCTGGAATGCTCCAACAATTACACAACAGTTTTATGGCCTTGCAGTAGTTGTCTCCAGACGGCAATATAGTTATACAGGATGGCTGAAAAAAGATATTGTCAACCAGTGGATGACAAAAGATGTAGATACAACAGAAGATGTATGGATAAACTTTAAAAAATAGATTTTTCTTCCATGGTAGACTAAGAAACCAATAGACCATGAACCAATCTGCCCCAAGGAGAAAATAAACCTCCGTCCTGATCCCAAGCGAAAATCAGATTAGATCAACATTTATCATAGTATTCTATGGTGGAAATTTAACAGTCTCTGTTTGACATATTCAATATTCACAACATTTCTTTTAGACAGTCATGAATTCCTCATTTTAGACCAATCAGTTGGTTTTCCCAAATAAATAGGCCTAATGTGATAAAAGCCCCAGAATATATGCCATGAAGCTATAGGAGGGGGTTTAGAGAGATAACCACAGAAAATTATATAGTCTCTGGAAAAAAAAAAAAATTAAGAATTTTTGACCTACTTGAAATAATTGGTAAAACTATGGGTTTGTCCCAGGATAAACATTTCACGATCTATTGGAATAGCAATATAATACATTTTTGGAAGAGGAGGTAATACTTCTTAGAGTACAGAGCTGACTTGAACATATTAAGAATTCCTTAAAGAACAATTCCCTGCTACAGTGTTATTACAAGTCACAGCAAGAACATTCTATAAATAGCAACCACAGGAACATAATCTTCAAGATATACTTCTGGTTTAAAGATAAACAGGGATAAATCATTAGTTGATCTTCTCTTATATGTTATACTGTAAACTGCTATATACTACACTCACCGGCCACTTTATTAGGTACACCATGCTAGTAACGGGTTGGACCCCCTTTTGCCTTCAGAACTGCCTCAATTCTTCGTGGCATAGATTCAACAAGGTGCTGGAAGCATTCCTCAGAGATTTTGGTCCATATTGACATGATGGCATCACACAGTTGCCGCAGATTTGTCGGCTGCACATCCATGATGCGAATCTCCCGTTCCACCACATCCCAAAGATGCTCTATTGGATTGAGATCTGGTGACTGTGGAGGCCATTGGAGTACAGTGAACTCATTGTCATGTTCAAGAAACCAGTCTGAGATGATTCCAGCTTTATGACATGGCGCATTATCCTGCTGAAAGTAGCCATCAGATGTTGGGTACATTGTGGTCATAAAGGGATGGACATGGTCAGCAACAATACTCAGGTAGGCTTTGGCGTTGCAACGATGCTCAATTGGTACCAAGGGGCCCAAAGAGTGCCAAGAAAATATTCCCCACACCATGACACCACCACCACCAGCCTGAACCGTTGATATAAGGCAGGATGGATCCATGCTTTCATGTTGTTGACGCCAAATTCTGACCCTACCATCCGAATGTCGCAGCAGAAATCGAGACTCATCAGACCAGGCAACGTTTTTCCAATCTTCAATTGTCCAATTTCGATGAACTTGTGCAAATTGTAGCCTCAGTTTCCTGTTCTTAGCTGAAAGGAGTGGCACCCGGTGTGGTCTTCTGCTGCTGTAGCCCATCTGCCTCAAAGTTCGACGTACTGTGCGTTCAGAGATGCTCTTCTGGCTACCTTGGTTGTAACGGGTGGCTATTTGAGTCACTGTTGCCTTTCTATCAGCTCGAACCAGTCTGGCCATTCTCCTCTGACCTCTGGCATCAACAACGCATTTCCGCCCACAGAACTGCCGCTCACTGGATGTTTTTTCTTTTTCGGACCATTCTCTGTAAACCCTAGAGATGGTTGTGCGTGAAAATCCCAGTAGATCAGCAGTTTCTGAAATACTCAGACCAGCCCTTCTGGCACCAACAACCATGCCACGTTCAAAGGCACTCAAATCACCTTTCTTCCCCATACTGATGCTCGGTTTGAACTGCAGGAGATTGTCTTGACCATGTCTACATGCCTAAATGCACTGAGTTGCCACCATGTGATTGGCTGATTAGAAATTAAGTGTTAACGAGCAGTTGGACAGGTGTACCTAATAAAGTGGCCGGTGAGTGTATATACTAGTACTGGAGATAGAGCCAAACAACTCATAGCAAATCAAGTTCCCCAAGCTGCAGACTGATTTATGACAGTGTATAGCATGAGCTCTGCAAAGAAACTATAGATCAACTTACATAGTGTCCTTAATCTATCAATGTGCCCCAACACGTCTAGACTATTGTTTTTCCTTTATGTTTTTAGATTACTCTTTGATTGGTTCAGTTACTGGCATTATATAAGGGAGTTTTTATGTGTATATAAATAGTCCTGGATTAGAAAGGTATACTTTTCCTGGAAAGACTGCCAGGGATGGAAACTGATATAGCAGCTCATCCCCATTAGGCTAGGGAAAAGGTGTCAAACACAAGGCCACGGACCAAATCCAGCCTGTGGCCCAGGGCCACATTTACTATCTGTGGCCTGAGGTGAGAGCCTCATGACATGAATTGGGGGTCTACCTATGCTACCCATTGTATTATTGCAATAGATACTGGACAACGCATTTTTACAAAAGTTTTGCTTTCTGAGCCCAGAATTTGTCTTGATCATAAGCTTTCATGATAAGAGCAGTCAATTTGCATCTTTGAGGCTTAAGCGTGTACTCATCACAAATGTAACAGAAGGTATTGCGACTGTTCCGAAACGGACAAGACATTTTAGCTATACCAAATTGTACTGGAGTAGTTTATAGCTGCTTAGATTTGAAATAACTTGCAGAATCTTTGCAAGCAGATATTACAGCCTCTACAGGCAGCAACCAGACATGTCTAGACATGTGTAGGTGGGCCTAGTCTGTAACTATCCACTGAAGTTTTGCAACTTCAATTAAATGAAAGGAATTAATGTCTTTGATTGCCTATAAATTACATAACAGCACATCACATATATTGAGGATAATACTTGAACAGCCTGAAAATATGAAAAAATTTGCTAAAATAGAAGATTTCTGAAAAACGGTATGTCACAGGAAAATTTCAAGATAATTTTCATGATCAGCAGTTCATATTACATAAGAAACACTCAAAAGTGTTCAGGAAGCAAAATCTTCATTGCTCAGAGTAATTTAGTCATTCAAACAAACTCCTGTCCAAGACAGCCTCTGTAGCCACTTCTAGGCGGTGCTTCACATTGTGTCACGGCACTAAAAAACACCAGCAAGTTATGTCCTGGCATTCTTCAATGTCTGGTACAGCGTGTCCTGGTGGTGGCAGCTGAGGCTGAAGTGGACAATAATGTGGATAGTGTGAGTAAATTATCGCTCATTACCTATTGCAATAATACACTATGTAGCGGCCTAACATATCACTAGGTGGGGGTCTTATACCAGGTGGGGGTCTTATACTAGGTGGTGCAAAAAAGGGGGTTATTTACTGTGTGGGGTCTAAAAAAAAAGGTAGTCATATACTTTATGGGGACAAAAAAGAGGATTGAATTCTGTGTAGAGTCTAAAAACAGTGGCCCATATACTATAGGGGGGAAAAAATAAGGCCATACTATGTGTTGTGGGCTGTAAGCAATGTAACGTGACATCACATTGTCCTGACTTCAGCTGGAAGGTTCCCTGTCCTGTATAGCTAGGAAGTGCTTTGGACCTTCCACCCAAAGACAGAACATATAGGTATAGGAGTCACAGCAGTCACCTTTGTGACTCGGCCCCTATACTAGGGGGCTTCATACGCCCCCTCACCACACTACTATCTCCAGGTGTAGGGAACTGAATACTTACCAATATTCACCAGGCCAGAAGGCTGCAAAATGAAGAGGAATCTTAGGTGAAACTCCACCTCAACTCCTCCTTTAAAGAGAACCATGCATACTTATTTAGGTGTTTGGTCAGTGGTAAGTTCCCCTATCCATCTCTCTCTCTCTCTCTCTCTCTCTCTCTCTCTCTCTCTCTCTCTCTTTATATATATATATAATGTTAATTTTTCCTTAAACCTTTAAGAAGAATGAATCGTTATGTTGCTTCTTCTTTATCTCGTAAGCTTTCATGAAGCTTCTTGGAGTGTTACCAAGCGTTTTACACCTCAGCACTATGTCAGGAGAAATCTATATGTACTACAGTAAAGGAAATGAAGCTTGACATATGCGGCTCGGCTGTCATTTCTTGTAGGGGTCGTAAAAAAGGTCAAGCTTCTAGTGCTAATTTATTGTAGACAAAACATCTTATTTGAATCAGACCAAGGACTACCAAAGACAGTTTACTAATACCGCGACAACTGTAACAACACGTACATAGTAGATCTCATTTATTGGAGCATTACAGTGTCTTCAGATATATACACCGACACCATACAGAATGCAGGCTCCTCCATAATTCTGCCAGTTAACATTACATGCTGATACAAAATTCCCTTTTTTTCTTCTATAATGAAATCCTCTTACTTTATGAAATTATGGATCTTTTACTTTCTATGCCCAGCAGTCATATTTTTCTTTATATTTAGATATATGCTTCCATTGCCAAGTTCTATGTGAATAAATAAAAGAAACTACAGCACAATTCATGAAATGGGAAGAGTCAGGGAGACATTACTGTCTTGGCTTATTCAATGTTCTAGGCAAAAGTATCTACTAGCAAGATGACTGCCATATTACACTAAAGCCTAGCACAGAGAGGTTGCTCACTTTGCTGTTACATGGACGGTTGCTATTTAACACCCACAGCTCTTAAAAATAAGGCTGTGTAGTTAGGGTCAGAGACGTGGGGTTGGAGCTAACTCTACTTCCAAATAATATGATTAATTATTTTAAGTATATAATAATATATAATTAGATGCTTAGTTTGTTGCATGTTTACTTTTGCCGGAACTTACTCAATTTCTACTGAATTAGAAGATCATTACTGCTTCTGAATGACTATGGCTTCAGCCGTTTATGAATAAGTCAGATTCCAAGCAGAGTCGACTATGGACTCCGACTCCAACTTCACAAAGCTGCTTAAAATATGAACAGCGGACATGCTACGATTTCCAAAAACATTGTGTTTTTGGAAATTATAGCATGGCAATGATACCTAAGTAAATGTCAACAGTTTTCCTACAGTGGGGCAAAAAAGTATTTAATCAGTCACCAATAGTGCAAGTTCCACCACTTAAAAAGATGAGAGGCGTCTGTAATTTACATCATAGGTAGACCTCAACTATGAGAGACAAAATGAGAAAACAAATCCAGAAAATCACATTGTCTGATTTTGTAAGAATTTATTTGCAAATTATGGTGGAAAATAAGTATTTGGTCAGTAACAAAATCTCAATACTTTGTTATATATCCTTTGTTGGCAATGACAGAGGTCAAACGTTTTCTGTAAGTCTTCACAAGGTTGGCACACACTGTTGTTGGTATGTTGGCCCATTCCTCCATGCAGATCTCCTCTAGAGCAGTGATATTTTGGGGCTGTCGCTTGGCAACACGGACTTTCAACTCCCTCCAAAGGTTTTCTATAGGGTTGAGATCTGGAGACTGGCTAGGCCACTCCAGGACCTTGAAATGCTTCTTACAAAGCCACTCTTTCATTGCCCTGGCGGTGTGCTTTGGATCATTGACATGTTGAAAGACCCAGCCACGTTTCACCTTCAATGCCCTTGCTGATGGAAGGAGGTTTGCACTCAAAATCTCAGGATACATGGCCCCATTCATTCTTTCATGTACCCGGATCAGTCGTCCTGGCCCCTTTGCAGAGAAACAGCCCCAAAGTATGATGTTTCCACCCCCATGCTTTACAGTAGGTATGGTGTTTGATGGATGCAACTCAGTATTATTTTTCCTCCAAACACGAAAAGTTGTGTTTCTACCAAACAGTTCCAGTTTGGTTTCATCAGACCATAGGACATTCTCCCAATACTCTTCTGGATCATCCAAATGCTCTCTAGCAAACTTCAGACGGGCCCGGACATGTACTGGCTTAAGCAGTGGGACACGTCTGGCACTGCAGGATCTGAGTCCCTGGCGGCGTAGTGTGTTACTGATGGTAGGCTTTGTTACATTGGTCCCAGCTCTCTGCAGTTCATTCACTAGGTCCCCCCGCGTGGTTCTGGGATTTTTGCTCACCGTTCTTGTGATCATTTTGACCCCACGAGGTGAGATTTTGCGTGGAGCCCCAGATCGAGGGAGATTATCAGTGGTCTTGTATGTCTTCCATTTTCTAATTATTGCTCCCACAGTTGATTTCTTCAATCCAAGCTGGTTGCCTATTGCAGATTCAGTCTTCCCAGCCTGGTGCAGGGCTACAATTTTGTTTCTGGTGTCCTTTGACAGCTCTTTGGTCTTCACCATAGTGGAGTTTGGAGTCTGACTGTTTGAGGGTGTGCACAGGTGTCTTTTTATACTGATAACAAGTTTAAACAGGTGCCATTACTACAGGTAATGAGTGGAAGAAAGAGGAGACTCTTAAAGAAGAAGTTACAGGTCTGTGAGAGCCAGAAATCTTGATTGCTTGTAGGTGACCAAATACTTATTTTCCACGATAATTTGCAAATAAATTCTTACAACATCAGACAATGTGATTTTCTGGATTTGTTTTCTCATTTTGTCTCTCATAGTTGAGGTCTACCTATGATGTAAATTACAGACGCCTCTATTGCACTATTGGTAACTGACTAAATACTTTTTTGCCCCACTGTATGTGTATAATGGAAGCAGAAAGTCCACAGAGGAAACCTGCACCCTATTTATTGTTTGTATTAGCATAAGGCTCCCTATTATACAAAGTTTGCCTTGACACTTAATGGGTTAACTACATTGTAACACAGAACTTTAATTCTACTCTGAAATGGCTTTTGTTGTGTTCTGTGATATCTATCTATCTATCTATCTATCTATCTATCTATCTATCTATCTATCTATCCTGTACTATACTCCTTAAAGCCTATGTGGTGTATGCTTTTTAGTCACTATACTGCAAGTTAGAGAATGTATCTTTGTATACACTTATGCTCTTGCTTAATGGTTTGATCTCTAATGTATAAAGATTTACAAATACTGACATTAATAACCTTGCCAGCGGAGCGGGCGGTGGGCACCTCATATATGAAGAGGTACACGCCCCGTAAATGAAGCAAGCCCTCTGTCAGGCTGTGTGACTTGGAGGAAATGTACGTCAGCTATTGCCTGCATCATTTACATCAGATTTCTACCATAAATCTAGTGGGGTAGATGGCCCCACCACCTGTACACCCTCCTCACACCTCCTTCTCAGGAAAGTGGCAAAGGCTGCGCAAAGTTTAAAAAAGTAAAACAATTTCCATAAAACCATTTTGCGCACCAAATTGCAACTTTTTTGTGCCTTGTATGCCAGCAAACTAGTGTACAAGGCATAATAAATCTGGATCAATTATTTACAATGGCCACTGTTATAACAGTTAGGGGAAGCTGAGATATGAGGTTGTACTCCATGTCATTCTGATGTATTAGGGTCCATTCATATGGAGGAAAATGGTTAGGAATTTGATGTGGAATTTCATCACTGAAAAAAAAGCCTCCCAGACAAACTAGCAGAAAAAGGAACCCATTGAAGTCAGTGGGAGTCTTTTTTCAGTGCTGAAATTCCACACCAAATTCCGCACCATTTTCCTCCGTGTGAATGGGCCCTTATATTTGTACTTTTTAAGCAATCTCAATGGATTCTGTATCCTTTTTGAATTTTTATAGTATCTTTAGATCTCTCTGGCTATTTCCTTTGTTGTCTTCTTTGGTTGTCTATGATATAAGGTCTCATGTATGGTAAGACTGAGGTCTATGCATTTAGTTGATGGTGCCTGCCCCAAATATCTGGATTGCAACATACACTTATACTAGCATCGATTTACATAAAAATATGATCGGGAATATTTCCTTTAATTCCTTCATGTGCATTGTACTCAGTATATGGGAAAATGAAGAAATTGATTGACGTATATAGGGAAGGAGCTTGAAAGAAAAGAGGGAGAGAAGGAAGTGGAAAGTGGAGTAATGAGAACATATGCCATTTACAATATGTCAGCACCTCCTAGTGGTTGACAGCTACTGACATTCACTTGTTTTATCAATCTACTACGACCCATAAATTGCACAGACATTCCTTGCTATTTTTACTTAATGTAAAATCGACCTTCTAATAGAAAAAAAATACTAAACAATTTAACCTATTGTCATCTGTAATAGTATTACTGAAGAAAGGACATGTCTGCCTATGTGGCACCACCGATACACGCTGAAGTAAAGCTCCAAGGAGCCTGTAAAATACATTAATAATGCGATATCTGCTTTTAAACATCTTACTTTATCTCTGAGATATGATCATTTAAGACTACAGAACCTAAGGCTGGATTCACACACACAGTCTTGATTTGAGACAACTCTAGGAATGGTTTCAAAAGGAAGAAAAGGACAAACGTACTCTTCTCCTTTATTTTATCCAAACTACAGCAAAACCTGTATTGTATATCATATCACCAAATATAACAGTATATACTTCCTGCCTGACACTGATGGTATATATGTGGGCACATCTATGTATTTGGCCATTTAGATCTCCCTGGAAACTCATCACATGAGACACCGTAACTTTTGGGTCTGTAACCTATCTGCTGTCATTGAACCTTGTTGTGATTTACATTTTATTCTTTAGAACCCTTGTAAGATTCATGAAGCAAGCCTAAGGCTAAGGCCCCTCATAGCGAGCCGCAGCGAGAATGCAACGTGAAAAAGACTACAGCAAAAACACCACTTTATTTTCTGCATCGCTTTTCACAGAAAGTCTTCCTCTGCTGACTTTCTGCCTCTATTGCACCTACTGTATAAGGAAAACACCATCATTTCCATAAGTATAATTGACATGTTGCGATTCACAAAATTGCAGCATACTTGCTGGAGATTTTTCTCTACGATGTGTGGATAGGATTATCCAGATTACCATCTACTTTGCAGGGACTGTAATACGCAGCGTTTTTTGCCGCTGCATTTCCGCCACGTCCAAAACACCGCACATTCACAACCTTGGGCCTGAGCTAAGGCAGGATTCACACAACCTTTAGTTCAGATTTTTCAGTGTGTTTTTTTTTTTTCAAGTATTTTTCTTATTGTCCTTAGCCAGCTGAATGCTGTACGTAAAAAGTAGTTCTGCTTATGATGACTGTTTAGAATTGGTTTTATAATGGCGTTTTAGAGCAGTGTTTCCCAACATTTTGAGATTCAGGGATCATCTGGAAAACAAAAAATTCCGCAGGGCACCCCACCAAATAATTTGTTCCTAAAAAGCCAGTTTTGATGTTTTCCAGTAGTCCCCAGAGGCGTACTAATCTTTCCCAGTGGTCGGATGTGCTGTCCTCATCCCCCGCAGGTCTCTTCTGCTCTAGTCCTCTGGTCTCTGGGCCCAGGCTTCGGGCCTGCATTGAGCCACAGACATTAATAGAAGGAGCATTAATAGTAGATCCTGAGGGGACAGATTATATTGTATTATGACATGCAGGCATCTTCCCACCGGAGTGTCGAGACAATCTTGTATAAAAGTTTCCACCATTTCAACTTTCATTTTTTCACAAAACCGCACCACAAGACTTCAATCGCTTGTTCAGTGGTGCATTTCTTGGTAAAGTTTTTTTTTACATTGTATGAAGAAAGTGAAAAAATAGGCATTTATTTGCCTTTGCGCCTGTCTAGCATGTCTTAGAGAATTCACCTACTTTATAAATAGTGCTACTATGTGACGCTTTGTCATGAATATAATGAATTACAATATTGCAATGGTACAAGCACTGTATATAATTTATATAATCTGTAAGTCTTGTTTAGCACACATATGTAGTTGATCGTTCTAATACCCACAGCTGGTAATACACATTACAATAAAGCAGCATTTGCTAGCAGCCATATTTTTATGCACATTGCTGTTATGACTATATTTATGTATCAGAACTATGTCTTATAATGACATGTTTTCAGCATTAAATGGATCAATGCATTAATATAACAGCTGTGCATACATCTAAACAGGCTTTATTATACATTGGGACTACAGCTATGATTCATGTGTTTCTATGAGAATGTAGCTATGTATAAGTCTGCATGGATACATACAGTAGCTCTCAACATTAGAAACATAATATGTCTGCAGCCAAGTATAGTAGGTATGTGCACAAATGTAGTTTTTATTCCAGTATAAAGTGTAAGGACTCATAGCAGGGCCAAGTGCATTGAGTTTGTATGCCATTGCACAGGTGCTATAGGGCTCCAAGCAATGCTTCTATAGGAGAACATCTCAGTATGTAAAGAGTAAGGTCCAGTTCTAATCTGCATTCGGTATTCCATTCAGGGAGTCTTCTTGGGGACCCACCCGAATGGATACCGAACGCATTAAAAAGTGGCTAGCAGAGAAACCACACAGACCTCATAGAGTATAATGGGGCCCATGTGTTTTCCGCTTGGTGTCCACACATATCATGCAGAGAGAAATGTGCTGTTTGAAGTACTTTTCTCTCCGCATGATTCGTGCAGACACCATGCGGAAAACACACAAACTCCATACAGTCTATAGGGTCCTTGTGGTTTCTTAGCTAACCACTTTTTAATGCGTTCGGTATTCCGTTCGGGGGGTCCCCAAGTGGACTCCCCAAATGGGATACTGAACGCAGATGTGAACCAGGCCTAGGTCACATTTTGTTGTCAGGCATAATAAAATTAAATTAAACCCTCAAGCCTCAAATATTGTTTCAGAAGCCCGCTCGGCTTGTTTCCAGGGGCGGCGTCAGCACCAGGCAAACCCAGGCAAGTGCCGGGGACCCAAGCACCTGGGGGGGGGGGCCCTGAGCTGCCGGGTGCTGACTGCAGAAGGGGCGGCCCACTCAGTTGCTGCCAATAATACATCTTTTACTTTTAATTAGATTGTTGTCAGCAGCATAGGAGTAGTAGAGTACAGTCATTACATCAGAACTGGAGTGCTGTCACAAACATCGCCGAGGGTCAAAATCAGGAGAGCAATTCAGGGATCAAAGCTGGAATGAAGTTATCAAAAGCAAGTAATACCATGTTGAGGGGTTAAATCCAGAAAAGCAGAGGGCCAGGAGAACCTGATGTTCTAAGATAATATGATACAGACCACCAGGATCAAGGGGAAATCTGTGAAGAAGACATAGTCATAAACAAGCATGACTTTGTACCCATTGAATTCTGTCCTTTGTTGTGATTCTCCCTTACTGGGGCATTTAATACAAATTATCACAAGGTTCCTCTCAGTCCATATATAATGTATAAAGCATGATATAATAGGAATCTTGTATGGGAATTCAGAGCAGTACACAGTGGGGGAAGCTACAACTGCCGGTCTATTTCCTGTAGACAGTCTAATAGCCGATCCTACTAAAATCAGCTAATTTCATTAAAATGATTGTACAGTGGGACGTTTTACACCTTTCTAATAGCTTTTAAAGTAAAATTCCTCAGCATTTTCCAGACGTCTGTGAACTCTCAGTAGTAGGTTCTCTGTATAATGGTCACATGTGAGTGATGATTTCTATTTTTCTATACATATATTACAGCTTTCTCTGCTATTCTGCTTTTGACCTGTCTTTATACATTCTGTCCATTGCTAGCCTCATAAAGACTTGGATATTAGTGATGATTTCATGAAGCTTGCCACAAGGGATTTCACATATAGGTTCTCAAACATCTTGCTGCATACAGCAGTCAAAGGCGGATTGTGACAGAAGGGTCAATATTTCCATTCTTTTTTAGCTTAAATTCCCAGGAGAAATGTGGTCTCATATTTCAGATGGTATTACCTAAAATTAATTTATAAAATTCCAGACTGGATGCTAGATATTGTCTCTGTACAAGATTGATTAGCAAAAATGAATTTAGTTATGGATTCTTTTCTTTGTTTACCTGTGTCTGAAACATCTCATCCAGATATTCAGTAACTTGGCTTGGTATTGATGAAAGGCAAAAAGACTATTGTCTATGCATGGGTGTCGCTGGTTTGAGCTACTTTACATATATGTTACCTTAAAGAAATGCATAATCTCCTCCATGTGCTCAACTTGGAAACCTTTGGGGGATATATCAAGCCCACTGCCAGTACACTGATCTTAATAATCCTTGTGCTATCAGAGAATGTCCATCACAGAACACTATAGTAGCTCTTTAGAAATCCATTGTGCTTATTGATGTTTATTGTCTATTACATTCAACCCACAAAGAAGAAGTGGAGTTGTGGGTAACATAAAGGTTACAAAATAGGTTGCCGAAGCCGGCAATGAATAGGAAATCGACATATACTAGACCTATAACGTAAGAGGCAGAAATGGAGGTATTTGTAATCTATTTAAAATCAATTATTATTTCGTAGTAGCAACCTATGGAAATGAGAAACATCGTACTGTACATATTGCATGTTAGAATAAAATGTAACTGTCGTAGTAAGAATATGCAAATCTGTCTCCCAAGATGTCTCCCTGTTTACATCTTGGGAGACAGATTTGCATATTCTTCCCATGTTCCCTTGCAGTGAAGCAACTATGGCTGTATAAGTCTCCACACACCTGAAAAGGTGGTCTCTCCCTAAGGATGGACGTTATCCCCATAATACTCTCATAGTAGTCATTGTTGAATTCAAGTTCACACGTCAATAATACAGCTGTATTTTCTGGTCTGTATCATGGATTAAAAGTGCAGACCCCTTCAGTTGTAATACTCAGAACTTAGATCATTCTAGAATTGCTAGGGGTCCAGAAATTCTATCCATAACAGCGATATTAGATTTATTTATGTTTCTGTGGCTGAGAATCTATTTCATACATCCAAATGGGGTTATTGCTGCCTATTATGAATATACTTCTACAAACACCACATGCAACGTACACTTTGATGCTAAAATGTGGCCATGTGAAAACAGCCATATACTGATTATTATGGCATGATATTTCTTTAGTAAGTGATAATCCATTTCATCCATATGGAGCTCTAAATACTCTGCTAGTCTGCTATCCCTACACAGGGTTCCGCAGGTAACCGCTTTTTTAGACAGTCAGGGTTTCCGTCCTTCGGTTTCCCATGTGGATCCGAATATTGAAACCGAATGTTAATGTGAACCTAGTCTTATAGAAGAAAATGCTGACAAGTCCTCAAAGAAACCATACACTATACAATGAATTGGCCAATATGTTATAGACACCTGCCCTGTAAGAATGTAACCCCAAAGTGCAGCATAAAACTAAGTGAGCCTTCCATTTGAACCTACATTAGAATGGGCAGCTGTGCAAACTGAGCAACTTCAAACACAGCATGGTCATCGGCCCTAGCCAGGGCAAGTATTACAAAAACCTTGTAGGCCAACCTTGTGGGCTTTTCTTGTGCAATGTTGCACTTAGTATACAAGAAGGGTGTGACTAACAAATGAAATCCATAAATAAGTTATCAATTAAAAAAATCAGAAAAGATTGAGAAGAATTGTTCTGCCAAATAGGCAGTGAACAGTCAAGTAAATTACAGCCAAGTACAACACTAGAGGTCCACCTAATATGTCCCAACACACAGCTTGCCATTCCTTAACACCGAACAACAGAGGACCAATTCAAGTGCCATTACTATTAAGAGAAACAAAGGCAAAACTGAATTGGATAAAAGAACAGAAATTGGATCATTGAGTAGTAGAAAAATATTGCCTGGTAAGATGGATTGAGATCTTCTTTGCCATATGCCGATGGAGGATCAGAATTTGATATAAGCAGAAGGAATCCATCAACTCTTCCTGTCAAATGTGAACAATTCAGGCTGGTAGACTAATGGTGAATGTTTTCTTGGCACACCACGGGATGGACATTTGGCCAGTACGGCCTGAGCATTGTGATTAACCATTAATTTCTTAGATTGCGGACATATATGCTGTGGCAGAAGAACACTTTCAGTAGGACAATACACCATTCCTCATTGTCCATACCATATAGTTACGATTGGTTCCAGGCCTTCTTTATCTTGAAAATGATTTTCAAACTTAATAAAATGTGTCTGTCACAAAGGATTGCTGTGGTTCAAAGGCAAAAGGATGTCCAACATGCTACTAGATGGGTACATCCAGGTATGAATTATTACAACAGGTCTCTTTTATCTTTATTCTTTCCACCATTTTTTGTTGTCAGTAGTAATATGGATATGCATGGAGAACATTTCCAAAGATTTAAATTGCAAATGTGATTTATTCCGATTTGGCCCAATGTGTTAATTTTTTCGTGTTGACATCACATTTGCTGTGGTTTAAACCGACTCAATTAATCTTTAGCAATCAAGTTTTATATGGATTGTAGAGCAAGCAAATAACAACTAATGGTTTCTGTATATTTATCACAGAAAGAACTCACGGAGACAAAGCAGAAAATCATTTTTACAAGTAAATATTTGACAAATCATTAATTTCAGATTTTAGATTTAATTTTAAGTTTGCAGCGTGCATATTCTTTAATAATAATAACAACACATTTTATTAATGTAGCGCCAACAAAGTCCGCAACACAAACCAATGCAAATTCTTAAACAGGTTTAATACCATATGAATCTCAATATCAGCTAAATATGAATGTTTCTAAAAGCAGTGCATACATTCAGTTTTTTTCCTCTCCCATTTACTATATCTGATGTATGCAAGTCCCTAATCCGCTAAATATGAGGTGTAATACACCATATTTTTAGAATGAGTCTGTATCACAGACATTGACATTGGATCCCCCACCTACTGTGTTAAATTAGTGTCCACATTCTATCCACTGTTATATAAAGGATATAGACAACTTTGCATTCAAATATTTTTTTCTTAATTTGCTCCCTAAAATTACATAATTTTCTAAACAGATTTCATTACATATCTCCTACTGTATTGCTACTGTAGGGTCTGTGCAACTCCTTTACATAGCCGCCTATGCTGCTTCTTCTGAGATAGATCAAACATGGCACTGTTCCTTGCAGGTGTTGGCTCACTCTGCTCGTCTTACAGTAGTTTAGTGTTAAGGACACTGGATGGGCAAGAAGATTATTATACAGAGCAGATTGGTGCATGGAGAGATAGGAAAGCTCAGAGAAGGCAGACCATGTTTCTTTCCCACATTGGAATAACTGGTATGTTTTTATGGATCTGATTTATCCATTGGGTTGAATGAGTCAGTGAGAATAACAGATCCCACATGGATCTGTTAAATACACGGTCAAGTCTGGGATTGGTCCTGTGATTGGAGCACAACAATAAGACTCTATAGTGTAACAAGTAACATATTAAAAATAATTTTCCTCTATGTTAAAGCTGTCCATGGCCTTTAAGACAGTTAAAATGTGGATAGGGATAATGAAATGTATGAAGATTTGGTTCAGTGTACTGTCCCTGAATTGCTGGGGGACTTGATAGGAAATGTTCTCATGGGAACACGGCACTGAAGCCCTTCTTATCGGGAGCCTGGAACCTCACTTGAAGACTATATAGCTTGAGAAAATCCTTTCTTTAAATAACACTGCAAAGTGTTATTGTTCTCCAATAATACTCTGTATTACTTTATATTTCTAGCAGAATGTTATTTTATGGTAGGTTTTACACTTTGCAATATATTTCGTAGATTGGTTCCTCAGGTAATGAGCCACCGTGCGGAGATGAATCTCTATAGGACAGCAATACAAAATGATGTTATCTAACACAGGAAAATGTAAACCACATAAACATAGTCTATAATCTCCATAAGTCTAAGGAAATGAAAGCATAAAGCATCCTAGGGAAGACTTTGTGTTCTGCATCTCTTACGTCCTGGAAGCCTTTAATTTATATAGGTGATTATTCTTTGTTAGGGCACTTGTCATGTTTTATTATATATTCACTTTCTGTTTACATCAGTACTAAAAAGATATGAAGAACAATATATAAATTCTGTACGTATCCCGGGTCCTCATGTAAGTGTGCCGGGTGATGGATGAATGGAGAATTTGTTATTTAATCATAAGCTCATAAAAATACAGACAAGGATGAAACACAGACAGTACTTGACCCTGGAGATTTTTCTTAATGGACATTTCTAAAGTAAACCTATGTTTGGAGCAGGGGCGTTTGTTTTGGTAGTGATTACATGGGGAGCAGTAAAATAAAATTAAGGCAATAAGGATAAATAAAGCCAATAACTGAACTTTCTATGTTGAAAATAGTCTTTTTTTATCAAATTCATAAAAAATACATCCTTCATAAAATATATCCATCATACCGTCTATCTGCCTACATGTCTATCAATAGTCTTTTATCTATCTATCTAATCTATCTATCTATCTATCTATCTATCTAGTTAGATACTAGCACACTGGACAATTTTCAATGACATTGTATTATCATGGGTCTGTGTAAAGGAGGGGTGAGCAATTAATTTTCTCATGGGGCCACATGAGAAATTGAAACGGTTCTAGAGGACTATGCGCACCACAGCAAATTTAGCTCCACCCACTTCTACTTTGACTCCACCCATTCTCATCCTTTTTTCCATGTGCCCCCACAAAGTATAATGCTCCACAGTCACCCTAACATTATACGCCCCCACATTATAATCTTCCCCTCCAAATGTCCCACAGTATTAAGTGATTCTCCTGGTGCCCCAGTTTAGACTAGCAGAAACTAGAGTGAGACATTAAACTGAGGCAGCTGGAGTGGAACATTAAACTGGGGGCAACTAGAGGAAGATACCAGCTACCTCCACAGTTTAATATCCTCCTCCAGTTGACCCCAGTTTAATGTCCCCCTCCAGCTGCCTCAGTTTAATGTCCCCCTCCAGCTGGCCCAATTTAATGTCACCCTCCATCTGCCCCCAGTTCTCCCCTCTTGCTCACACATATTGTCTCTTCTTTCTTCCTTATCTTCCATCAGTCTCCATTGCCAGCAGCTTGCTCTTTCTGTGTAACACAACCACACTGTCCTGTGTGGCTCTGCCCACTAACGAGTCTTATCATAACCTAGTGAGCTTAAGGACCTTTGATGACGTCAGCAAAGGTCCTTTAGCCAACTTGCCATTCAGCTTCTACCTTTATCCTACACCCTATGCGGGCTGGTCAAAGACAGTTAGAGGGCTGGATGTGGCCCGCGGGCCATACAATGCCCAGGTCTGGTGTAGAGAGTTGTAAGCCCGGGGCCAAAATTAGTACAGATCCTTTTAATGCCACTTTTGAGATCTAGGAAGACTGAATGAAATGACTGGGTCTGTGGAGGGTACCAATAGCACACACAAATCATCCATGTGCCTTCCGTGTTGTTTTCCCATGGACCCATAGAAGCATGGTTTGGGTGCATGTAGCCTAACACATAGTGGGGAGGATTCACAAAGGCTGGTGTATTATATACAGGTCTTGAGGAATACAGCAATAGTGGAGGATTCAGAAGAGGAGCAAGATTCAACATGAGCCCCTGCAGAAATCTACGCCAACTCTTAGATGACTTAGCTTTGCTTAGCTTTGCTGACATTGATGTCTCTTAAAATTTATGGCACAAAAATGTCATAAATGTTAGCAACTTTGCTGCAAGTTTGCTTTGCCCATAATTCGCCCCTACCCTGCCTAATTTTACAAAAGCAGTTAGGCCTACATAAAAATGCCACTTTGGACTATTTTGGTTGTAATTGGCATTTAAGTGGCAAACCTCTGGTATATTGTTTAACTCAAAGCGACAAATTTATTAAAATTTTTTAAAAGAAAAAGACACTTTTGCTTTAAAACATTTTATAAAATCTGTCCCATTGAGTTGGAAACAAGCGATGGTTAGGCATCTCTGAAATAAGTATATCTTCCAGCAGGACAGATAGATGTTGGGGACAATCAGGAGACTTTTGGCAGATCCCAGTATAGTCTATTGTTTCTGAGCAGTCATAAGTGATCAGATAGGAGGAAGGTTATAAAAAAGTTGCTATTTTTAAAAACAAGTTGTTTAACATGGCCTTAGATGGATGTCAATGAAAGGGTCTTAGGGCCCCTTCACACGGCTGATACGCTGGCTGCTTTAGAACGTGTAAACGTTCCGTAGCAGCGGCGTCTAAAGCAGTTCCCATTGTTTTCTATGGGAGCCGGCATACCTGCGCTCCCCATAGAAATGAATGGAAAAAGCAGCCCATTCATTTCTATGGCGAGCGCACGTCTGCCGGCTCCCATAGACAACAATGCGATCTGCTTTAGACGCCGCTGCTACGGAACGTTTACACGTTCTAAAGCAGCCAGCGTATCAGCCGTGTGAAGGGGCCCTTAAACTGAATAGGTATGAGAGCTTTCAGAATGACACATGTAGAGAAAATGGATCAGACTGCGAAATACTTTAAAATATCATTGTGAGCTGCTTCTGACATATAGGAAATAATGTTTTTCTGTGTAAGGTCATAAGACCTACTCGTAAGTATGGCATTATACTTTATGGAGATACAGTGGAGCATTTTATATTGTGTGGAGCATTATACTGTGTGGGGAGCACTGGGGAACATTATATTTACCGTGTGGGGGCCAAAGAACAGAAAACTGATGGCAGAATAGAATAAAAGGCAGAGTACAGTGCTAAAAGACAGAATTAAAGGACAAATAATATGGAATAAGGCAGGTAAGGACTTTTATTTTTCAAATGCAACAAAAGGGGGTCTCATCTTCAGAAAGTTTGAGAACCGCTTATGTAGATAAAGCAGATGTGAACAGAGTCATACACAGAAAAGTGTAAAGAACTCATTCTCAGGAGTATAAAGAGTATGGTTGCAAGGGGTGTGACCATGACCAGAGGGGTAGTGGACACATAGCCAGCTGGAGATGGCCATGGCCATGGCTGTCAATTTTAGATCAGCTGGTCAACTCTCAGGACCTTTGAAGGACAGCTTACAGAGCACACAGCTCCCTCCATTATTTACATGCCCAACACTGCTCTACTTACTCACCGTATTCCTGATAATGGTGTTTATGGGTACTATAGATGTACCCCATTCAACCCGCCAACAACAATACACCATATGGATAGGGTAGGGATCCCTGTTCAGTTTATACTGGGCCCAACAGCACTTTAGTTACTCCACTGCTCACAGTTACCTGGTAGAATAGTTGTTATACATAAAAGGAATAAACAAACAACTTATTGTAATTAAGTAATTGTATACAATACATTCCAATTATTAGTTTTTGTTTCTTGGAATGTATAGGAAAAAGTCATACAACCAGCAATTGCTTATGACTAATACAATGCAGATCTACAATTATTGAAGCTGTCATTAGGTATCATTATTGTTTCATGTCAAGTATAGCTCAGCTTGATTCCCTGAACCCTGTAGGACAAATACGGTTTTGAAAAGAGTTGAAATGGACACAGAAGTTTGATATTTTATCTATGTCAGACTGAATAGAAGGTAAACCCTTTCGACCTGTGCATAGTATATTTTCTCGGCTGGAGAGCAGCCATACCTTGTTATTTTGCCTGGTGCAGGGGTTCATTTGACTGTATGATTTCAAATTAACAACACTTGCCTAATGAATAGGCAGCTGCTTAGTGGAGTAAATGACTCATACAGGGAGATTTATTTATTGTTTAGCTCTATTATTCAAGAACATTGATCAAAGAATGGAAAAGGAAGCAGCTGCTATTCTGCTCTACCACAGGTTTCATATGTTTACATTCCGAAAAAGAATAGGATTGATATCACGAGTTCATCCTGGATTAAGTATCTTGCTCTATCCTCTATTCACAAATGCCCAAAATAGTTTTAAACCTTATACTGAGTGTACAGAAAACTTGTTTTTGCTCATGTATTCAAATACAGATGTGTCCTTTTTACCTTTACTTTTGGTTGGACGTGTCCAGATATGTGTGCCATAAGACAACCATCTTTTCAAACCAACATTGTTTTGTGAGACAAAATATGTTTCCTGTATTTGTGTATATGTTGCCACCCAGTGGTTGAGTTATGAATTGCAGGCTGTCAAGGGTTAGCATGTTGTAAATATCGTATTAATGAGTCCTTAGCCACATTTCTGCTAAAGTATTGAAGGACACATTTGTAGGTATCAATTCTATAAACCCAAAGCTTACAGCCTTTCTGCTCCAGTGTCCATATGGCAATGCCCTTTATCTGCTTTTACAAGTCATCGTAGCATTGGATGACTGGATTAAATTAGTAAAATGTAGCAAATCCAGTCTCGGCACAGTAGATCCCATAGAATGTAAAAATGTACTATATGTTTTAGATTTTTTTTATGGAGGGCTAAAAGGTGTAGGCCATAGGCCAAAGTTATTTGGATCATGCTGTGGTTCCCTGAATGGTGTGTAAATGAGATAGCTGCTGTTTTCTGGAATTTATATGTTTCATCACATGGTCTGATATTTATGCCACAAGATGACCTGTTTTTCAAGACAACATGATTTAGCGATGTTCTGTCACATGATGTCTATTATTTATTTGTCTTTGTGTGGCCTTGCAGTGGGTGTGGGAATTGCTGCCTGTCAAGAGATTTGCAAGGATGTCTTTAATGAGAAATTGGGGTTCATAAGCAAATTCAATCAGAGGAAAGGGTCACAAATCTGTGTTGTATAGAAACTGCAACATTTAGCTTTGTTTTACGGATTCCTTCTTTCTAGGGAGTTGACAAAACCATAGTACTCAGGAAATGGTGCTATATTCTAATTGTAGGAAATCGTTCCCTTTACGACAATGTTACATTGTTATATTATTATCTGAAATTTCCCCATTGTGGGACTATTAAAGGACTATCTTATCTTATCTTATTATAATGCCTTTTAAAAAGAAAGAAAACGCAGAATGCACAATGCTGCTTAACAAATATATCTGATATGTCAAGTAGCAGGCATTAGTAGGCTAGGGTCCCAATTGCATGACTTAATCTTCAGCTCGCCTTACAACTCCCTCACTCATATTAGTGAAAGGAATCGCACTGTGACCACGAGGATGTCGTGACTACAAAAAACTAGATAAAAATTAGAGCTGTGTATGACTTAAAGTCACAGTCCCAGAACTCTTAACATGAGTGAAGAAGTTACAAGGCGACCTGGCAATCTTTGGTCATGAAACAGAAGTCATGGCCAAAATCACAGTGTAGCCCCACCTAAATAATCAGAAATCAGAAATGGAAAATGTTAAACCAGAGATGTACGTTTCATATGTGGAAACAGTGAACTTGCCTAGAGCTCCTGAAGGTTAGTGTACCCAACGCTTCCTCAAAAACTGACCCCTACTGTCTATCACATGATATTTAAGGGGCATTTCCTCTTACCATAATATACTAGCACATTAATATGGAGCGCCATAGCTGCCAGCACTCCGGTGTCATCACAATGTCAGCTGGGCAGGAGCTTTCATTTGTCTGCATCTGTCCCCGTTTTAACCCTTTGAGACCTATTTGATCAATGCTCTACCATTGGTTTTATACTGTAGATGTTGTACAGTAAGCTCTAGGAATTTTTGCTTCTGTCCATAAATGTGATAAAACACATAGCTGTCTGTCATGTAAATACAATGTTATATACTTTGAAGATGAAACTAAAATGTCCTGTTATGTCTGAGACATCTAAAGTGAACCTGTTACTTTCTACCTGATATGACATGAATATACGTTTCACTTAGCACTATAGGCTTTACTGTGCTTTTCCAATTTTTGTATATGGCCAATTCCTTTTATACTGCTTTTTATTCTTTGTATTTTTCATTTCTATTTTATTCTGTGTAATAATACGCCACACATATTGAAAGCTCTATCATTTATATGATCCACGTGCACGTCTTCACTGTATATAGGAATGTCCACAGCGTCCCATAGATGGATATACTCCGTTCACCACAAGGTTCAGCTTGCTTCATAGTTGCAGGAATGAATTCCCAATAAGCTTCACGTTTGACAACTAGAGAATTACTATTCTGCATAGCAGCCCTCACACATTAGGTGATTGTTGGCTGAACCCACCAACTTTGGCATGACTGAATGACCACCTATTTGTATGGGGGCCTCCTGACTCTTGCCCAATGGCAGATGTCAACGGAAATAAAGATCCTTTTGTTTTTAGGGAGATAAGCCATTGACAGCAGCTTTCTCCCTTCTCCTATTTCAGTTCACATATACTGCTCGGCCTAGCCAAGTATGTATTTGTATAGGGGAGTTGGACAAGATGGCTGTCAGCCAAACACTACAGTGCCTGGCCAGTTATAGTCTTTATAGTGGAACTACAGTGTTCTTTAACATATATAGCTAGTGGAGAAGAAAAAGTCACTAAGTGATGTTGTAAATCACTGTTTACACTTTTATTCTGAGATAATGTAGGATCTAGATTCTTAAATGGAACCTGTCACTATGAAAATGCAATATGCTCTTCAGGCATCATGTTATGGAGCAGGAGGATCGGACCTGGTTGATGTATAGGTTTGTTGGAAGCGCCAAAGGTGACAGAGGAGATGGCTTATGTGATCTTCTGTAATCACCTGCCCCTGACTAAAACATTAAAGGGACTATGGAGGGAAGGGGCTATAGAACAATGCAAGGGGGCGGGGTAATTTCATTAAAGCTGGAAAAAGGAGGGCAGATTTCTAAATTAGAAAATGTGAGAGATGTAGTTTCCCCATTATTATACTAGTGGAGTGGGGCCATGTAACAATGGTGCAACACGAGAAAACACGGAAGTCAAAAAATTACAGAAAAGGGTAGAAGGTAGAAGTCTAAATACTTACTATATATTTCCCATTCTTAGCTTTGTTTACAAAAAGCACACAAAAAAATTAGCAACAAAAATGTTACATTTCTGCAATGTTTTCTCATCCTTAGAATGACAATAAATATATTCTGTATTGTATGAGGATCCTTTTCTTCTGGGAGCACCAATCCTCCCCAAAATGGCAACACCTATGTGTCACCAAGAAAATGGTGCCTTTGTCAGTTTTGATCAAGCCATCAGGGGGTCAATGCCTACAATCAGTGCGGGCTCTGATTGTAGGTATTGTGGCCAGGTCTCCACTATATAATACAGCAGAGATCCAGCAGTTATAGTGGCAGGTCAGCTACGATTACGGCCAATGTCAGGAAAAGATTCCTGAGACAAACAATCTTAAAGCTAATGCCCCACATAGCAGGCCGCAGAAAAAAAGTGCCATGGGAAAAACCAGAGGTTCTCTTCTGTGAATTTTGTGCTTTCATTATACCTATAGGAAAACCACTGGCATTTCTGTAGGTATAATTGACATGCTGCGATTTCCAAAATTGCAATTGCTTTGGAGATAGCAGCGTGTCGGCTATGTGTAAAGCAAATTATACCCACTTCTCTCCACCAATTACAGAATGCATGCTTATGGGAATGCTAACCAACAGGTATCTTATCCTGGTATGAATATAATTCATTCTAAAATCCAAAAGTTATATACTTGCTGATTTTAAGGGTAGTACTAGTATTGGGCGAATCGGTTCAAATTCATCCCAAATATTCCAAAACTGGACAATGGCTGCAGTGACATGATTTGCGTTACATAATTATACTCTGGGATCTCTTCATACCCCAGAGTTTAATTGTTGTAGGCCCAAGGGAGATGTAAAAAATAAGAAACAGTTATACTCCTATTACTGAAAAGACCCCAGAGTTTAATAATTTCACTAGGGTTGAGCCGATCTTGAGATTTCAGGATCGTTTTTAAAATCCAATTTTTGATAATTTTCCAGCTGATCACGATCGTGATCCTGAAATTTGCTCAATCGCCAATTGGGATCCGATCTTTCCCAATCGCTCGACTCTAGTTACTTTATGTTTATGGAGTGGGGTTGAGGCGATCTTGAGATTTCAAGATCATTTTTAAAATCAGATTTTTAATAATATTCCATCCGGTTGTGAAATTCGCTCAATCGCTGATCGGGATCCAATCTTTCCTGATCGCTCAACCCTAAATTTCACTTTCGATTCTATCCGAACAAGTTCAGAAAGAACTGGAGGATAGCTTCATGCAACACTAGATGAAATTAATCTTCATAGGTTCGCCCATTCTTAATTTGTACTTAACCAATGCCAGAAATCTCTAATTCCAAAACTGTAAGAAATTCCCCAATACATGTGGGACCACCACTCTATAGAATACATAAAAAAGAGCAAGTTAATAAAAAATTAATCAATTTAATCATGTGGATTGGCAGCGTAAAATGATGAAAAAGTGAAATCCAGACATCTTATAATAGTGTTTCGCTCAATACATTCTTCCTCTATTTCCAGCTACACCTAAACGGGAGCTGATTTGTTACTTGAGGAATCATTAATTTTACTTCTTCCTGTAGGCTTTTTGTAAATTGTGAAATCAATCCTAACTGACAAAGACTAAAGATAGTATGTCGTCTGCAGAGTCTGCACATTTGTATATGTCAGGTAGCCCTTCTATCTTATTTGGTAAAACAATTGGAATCCAAAGTTTTGTCTCGGATTACTGATTCATGGAGCCATATAAATACAATTACAAGTTTTAATCACTCATAAATGAAAATCATGTATATTGCCTTTCAAATCAATAACACGGAAAATAATTGGATTCTGTAATGATAAGTGCAGGCTGCAATGTAGGAATATCAATAAATAAAACAATTATCTAGCATGCACATAATAGGGGAATTTATCAAACAAGTGCAAGGAAAGGTGGAGGAGTTAGCTGTAGCAACCAATCAGATCGCAACTCTCATTTTTAGAGGATTGTATGGCAGTACAATGAATTATAATACAATAAGATCAATGGGAATGAACAGACGTCAAAACTGGTAGTCAAACGTGAAAACTTCAATGAGCTATGATTCCCATGCCTCAACAGCTTGAACTTGTGCACAATAATATGGAGTGAAAGAACATATAAGCTATGGAAAGACTATTGGAAACTATATTAATAAAGAGGAAAAAATGATTGGCCTCTTACCTTACAGGATTGTGAGGAGTCACAACAACCAATAATCTTATAACAAAAACCCAATTCAGGTGGCAGCAATTTTGTCCTATGTCACAAAGGGAGTTTCAAATAATACAGGCACATGAGGGTTGGGAAACCATGGTAATGGCAGGTCAACAGACGCGCTTATATGGACAATATGTCACACTTCGTGTGGTTGAGAACAAATTCAATCTTTATTCAGAAATCAAGCACTACGTGTTTCGGGAGCTACTGTCGCTTTATCAAGTGCATGAAATGATTTGAACAATATTTTTTCTAGGTTAGTAGGCTTAGTGATGCCTACTAGCTCACTTAACTAGAAGTGGGAAACAATATTGTTCGAATTATTTCATGCACTTGAGAAAGGGACAGTTGCTCCCAAAATGCGTAGTGCTCGATTTCTGAATAAAGATTGAATTTATTCTCAACCACAAAAAGTGTAACAGTAGCTCCCAATATGCGTATTGTTCAAATCATTTCATGCACTTGAGAAATGGACAATAGCTTCCGAAACGCGTAGTGCTCGATTTCTGAATAAAGATTGAATTTGATCTCAATCACACAATGTGTGACATATTATCCATATAAGTGCACGTGTTGTCCTGCCATTCCCATGGGTTCCCGACCCTAATGTCCCTGTATTCAAAGTTTATCTTAACCTCAGTGATAAATATAATATAGAAATATAACATGTAAACTATATTACACACACAATATGAGGTTTTCAAATTTTATTCCTATTGTTTTTCAAAAATAAGAGGTTCCCAATAAACATGAAAAAGTGCACTCAGTACAGTCACTCAAAGATATTGAGCAAATTGTTTAAGCTAACCCACCCAAATCCATCCAAAAGAGAGAGACAGAGGATGAAAAACAGCTACTATAGGCACAAAGACACCGTACAGATACAATTTCTCTTAGACTGTAAGGGATCTTAATTTGGAAGAAGATTTAGAATGATTAAAAGTAGCTTCATACTTAATAATTTGTTTTGTCAAGTTCATCCAAGCACACAAAGTTAATATTTTATGAGAAAGCAATTTCCTGAGTATTCATAATCTGCCAAGAATAACAAGTAGCTTACTACCTTACACAACGCTGAGGAATAGAAGGGATTTAGCAGATTACTATATATAGAGAGAGAGATTCATGGACCAGCTGGGATTAAACAATCCAATTGGTTCTATGACAGGTAATATATCTCTCCAGAATTTAGCAATAAGGGTTCTTGTCAATATATATGAAATAAATCAACCCCCGAAAGTTTACATTTGGGGAAACTGAAGGAACTCCTATAGGTAAATGTATAGAAAGCAGTAGGTGCTATTCACTGACAGCACTGCACCTTGTATAAACTTGTGTTTATACAAATCTGTAGTACTACCTATACATACTTCAGAATAAACTTGTGAATTTTGTGAATTAAGTATAATATTAATATGTTGCAAGAAAAAAAGAATGGGATGCCGTTTCAAATATTAATTTCATATATACAAATATATATATATATATATATATATATATATATATATATATATATATATATTATATATATTGTATATGGATAAATCTTCAAAGGATAAATTCTTTCCATTATCAAAAAGGCATGACACCAAAATTAGAGCCTTACTCTTTCAGTATGTGATTTATGTGATGTATTAATAAATGTAGTTAAAGGGCAAAAGTCGTTTCCTAGTATTATCTGAGCCTTTTGCTTTTTTGCCAGCATTGATATATTACGTATAAATTGTCCTTAAAGGTTACCAATAATTGGAGAAAAAAATGTTTCAAATGTCCTAGTGAAATGCCAGAAGTTTTGTCCAAATGCTGAGACCCCTACTGATCACGAAAGTCAAGGAACTTAAAGTTCTAATGATGGTAAGAGCTAAGAGCCTTCTAACTTTATATACTGTAGCACTGTCAGAATCATTGGTGGGGTAAAGAAAAGAATAATCTGCCATTTGTTCCCAGGGGCTCCATAGGATAATGTGGGCAGGGAACAAACTGTATACACCAATTCCATTCACTTACATTGTGCTGATAGCAAATCACAGGCATTATTATATTCTCCTACCTCTGCTGACCCCAATTGTCCCTGGAGGGAAGGAATAGTTCAGATATCATAGCAACCTCCATCTCCAAGAATATCCCCAGGATTGCAATGATATATATTAGCTGCTCATGTGATCCAATTGTTGAAAGGCTATCAAAGATTATTGCCCCACGAACTGAAACGCAGCAAACATATCTGGGTTTTTTCCATAGTGTTTTTTTAGTTGTGTCTTCATCTATGGACTTTCTGCCCATATTATACCTACATGGAAAATCCCAGCATTTCTGCCTATATAATTGACATGCTGAGATTTCCAAAAACTATGCTTTTTTCTGCAATGTGTGGATGGAATTATCCAGGTGCTGTAGGTTCTGTAAAACACAGAATTTTCACAACGTGGGGCTTCAGCCTAAAGGGGAGATTTGATAGAATAATCACTTTTGTACTTCATAGACTATAATGGGCTCTGTGTGTTTTCTGTACGGTGTCCGCATGGAACATGCAGAGAGAAAACTACTTCATGAACTACTTTCCTCTCTGCATGCAGACACTGTGCGGAAAAGACACGGACCCCATTATAGTCTATGGGATCCGTGTGCTTTCACTGCACACCGGTTGTCAATGCATTCGTTATTCCATTCAGGAGTCCCCTAGTGGACTCCCTGAACAGAATACTGAACGCAGATGTGAACCAGGCCTTAGTAGCACATGTGCCTCTTAAACACTTCCGCCTATAAGTCAGCAGTCAGTACTCAATACCATCTGTCTCCCTATTCCTGTGGAAATTATTGGCTTGTCTACCCACTAAATACAAGATAAGATAAAATAGTCCTTTAATAGTCCCACCATGGGGAAATTCAGCGTGTTACAGCAGCATGGATAATACAGTAATATATTACAAGAAAGAAAACATACAGCTCATAGCAGATAGGAAATATACTAGGAATCATAGAAACTAGGAAGAAAAAAGTAAGACTTCAAGATCATTTAGTTCTCTGTGCGGAGTGATCTCTGCTTAGCCTGATATTGATTATACAGCCTGACCGTGGTTGGGAGGAAGAATCTCCAATAACAATCCTTCTCACACTTGGGGTGAAGCAGTCGGTCACTGACAGTACTGCCTAGTGATATCACGGTCTCATACAGGGGATGGGAGTCGATAAAGATAAACTATCTGGGCCAAGAACTCTGATTCAGGAACCTACAGGAATAACTCTAGGCCATTTTAGACAAATAAAGATATTGCATTATTCTGAGTATGTGTGTGTATATATATATATACAGTATATATATATATATATATATATATATATATATATACAGTATATATATATATATATATATACAGTATATATATATATATATATATATATATATATATATATATATATATGAAAAGAGTTACAATAAAACCTATGTAATACTCTGAGGACAGCGATGTGCTGTTTTTACACCTTAAATATTTTTATGTAAAACTGGATAAAGGACTTAGGAATCAAACTTGTTTTGTTTGTTCCTATTTACACTCTCCTGTTAAACAGCGAGATGTTTGATAAGTTAGCCCCATTTAATCCTGACCCATTCAATTTGTTTGCTTCATTTTCAGTGGCTTAACGTGCCTAATGCATTCTCTTCATGATAACTGTCATCTATTATTCACCAAGCGCATTAAATAGCTGTGCCCATCTCCAGCACAATATTAAAGTAGACTGAAGCAGTTAGAGCGATTGCTTGCATCCATACGGAAAAGATTTGTTGTTCTTAATCTTTTTGTGCTAGCTCTGATGGATGGATGAAAATAATGGCACACAATTAAAATGCCAAATATTTACAAGTATTTAATTAAAGACACGCATGCATAAAGGGAAATAGTATAAGATTCATTGTGAGCTATTCCACTTTATACACCGCATACATTTCTGATTGGGCTCCACATGGAAGTATATTAAGGAACTGAGACAATACATTAGGAAATGTAATTTTCCATAAATGTACTGTATACTTATGTGCTTCAGTAGCATAACAATCGCAGTCACAGGGGCTGCGACCATGACTGGGCCCAGAGGGGTTGGGGGCCAGCCAGCTTGAGATGGCCAGGACCTCAGACCACCATGTTGGGGAAAGCCTGGTTCCCTTATTACTATACATATTGTTAATGGAAAGGGGCCTGGCAAGTAAATACTTATACTCACCTCTCCTGGGCTTCTGACAATCCATAGAATCCTCTCCAGGGCTTTTCTGGCATGTGACAGAGGTCACACAGCCCAGATGTCACTGCTGGGCCTGTGATTGGGTCCTGGTAGTCACATGTCATAAATCTGGGCACAATGTGGGCATTTTTATTGAGCGAGCATGGTGAAATCATTTTATAAGGGACAGACTACAGATATTGGATAAGACTTAGTAAGACTGGTGTTTCTTATACCAGGCTTAATAAAATCCCAAGTGGTGCAGGACACGAATTATGAAGCGGCTCTTCATAAATCAATCACACACCCATGCACCTGAATGGAGATCTGCGCCAGTTAGGAACTGGCCTAGCTTTCCATTATAACTCACACCTGAAAACTGCTGTGCATTATAATAAATATGTCAGGCTGGCCATCTTTGCTCCACACACTGTCCACACACATTCACACAATGTGGAAAGTGAGAAGCAGAACAGGGGATTGTGTCACATGTTTTTTTACAAGAAAGGGTCAAGCTCCAAATGTGCACCACAACATCATCCCTCTACACCAGAAAACTGCCATAGTGGAATTGATAAATTTCCACCATTTCTTTTAATACAGGGCACAGTATGGACATTTCTTAAAATCAGAGTCATAGTGCAAGAACCCTTTAACTTGGGGCATAGTATGTTTTATAATTAGGGACACAGGATGTGAAGCTGTTACATTTAGGGAACAATATGGAATACTAGCCAAAAACATCTGGGTAGCCGTACTCTCTTATTTATACATTGCTTTAAAAAAACAAGAAAAAACAAGACAGAATTACCATTTTTATGCTTCACCCAAAAGAAGAAAACTACAAAATATCAATAAACTTTGTTTACCCCCAAAATGGTAAAAACTACAACTCATCTCACAAAATCAAGCCCCCACTGACTCCAATAAAATTTGTATAAATGCAAATACTTGTGACTAGGGCTGAGCCTATCTTGAAATTTCAGGATCGTTTTTAAAATCCGATTTCCGATCATTTTCCATTCGAACCCGATCCCAATTCTGATCCCAATGCAAGTCAATGGGATTTTGTTTAATAATCAAAGATCAGATTTTAAAATTGATCCTATTCACTACACAGCATGGAGTCCAAAAATTGTTTCAATTTTTGGATTCCACGCTGTGTAGTGATTTTAAAAAATCCCCCGGCTACTTAGCCCCCCTGGTGTCCGCTTACATGCACAGATCCGCTGCGTCTCCCCATTCTTCTCGGTCTGGTCCTCTCTCACTGACATGCCTTCAGAGCGCCATGTGTGCCCCCACCTCCATAGGCTAGTGTTAGAGAATAGAGATGATGGGAGTAGGTGGGGCTTGTTGTAACTTAGGAGAGTGTGCATCACTCACGTCTCCCCTCCCAGTACCCGCCCACACTCTCCTAAGCCACAAGCCCCGCTTTCTCCCAGCATCTCTAACACTCTAAAGGGCGCTCTGAAGGCATGTCAATGAGAGAGAAGAGGACCGAGAAGAACGGGGAGCGGCAGTGGATCTGTGCAGGTAAGTTGAGCGAAGTTCGTGAGTAGATAGATACTATCTACTCTTCTGTTTCCTCTCTGCTGTGCCATATACTGTACCCTGCTACATCTCCATAACTGTATATTGACTTGTCTATCTACTCTTCTCCTTCGTCCCTGCTTTACTGTATAGCTACGGTAAAGCAGGGACGAAGCAGAAGAGTAGATAGACAAGTCAATGTAAAGTAGTATCTATCTACTCACAAACTTCAGCCATGGCTTATTATATGGCGAGTGCCTCGTCATCCTCACAGCAGCGTAGCACAGAGTGATTTACCGCAGCCTGTCACTCTTCTGCTTCGTCCGTGTTTTAACGTATACTCAGCTTGCTACATCTGACATGTATCAGATCCGAGTATATGGCACAGCAGGGAGGAATTGTCAATTCCTCCCTGCTGTGCCGTATACTTGGCTCTGCTACATCTCAGTAGTAGGCTGTTACATCTCAGATGTAGAAGATCTGGGTATACGGTAAAACAGGGACAAAGTAGAAGAGTGGCAGGCTGCTGTAAATCCATAGGAGTGAATGGACACAGATGGCACGCATGGGGTTAAGCGGCCGGACGCCGGCAAAGTCTGCGCGCCGGCCGCTTCCATTCATTCCTATGGGTACGGGAGTTTCGAATAGTACTCGCTCATCTGATACTATAGCTTTTCCCACAGTGATTGGCGAGTAGCCAAGAATTGTGGGAAATAACCTCCGACCTCAATCCCGCTGGAAAAGATTGGTATCGGAATTCCGTTCGCGATCATGAAATTTACTCGATCGCCGATCGTAATCCAAACATTTCCAATCCTGATCGCTCAACCCTACTTGTGACTTCTGGAATTCAATGATTAAAAAAATGCTTGGACCTTAAGACCGAAAATATTTGACTTCTTAAGGGTACATACTGTATATATCTTCTGTCTTTTTAGTATGGATGGGTGGGCACCAAAAAAAGATCCCACCTAGGATTCCATCCAACCTAAGAGCTGCCCAAGTTATTAGTTATGTGTGTACATCATATGACATATATGATTTAAGACTATCTGTTCTAAGTTTGCACTGTCTAAAACCATATTAGTAAACTGCCCCAGTTTTTTCAATATGACTGTACACTGCTGCTTAACTTAAATCTTACCACCAATGGAAAAAACACTTTTCATAAATTAATAGTACAGATGACTATAAGAAATTTTGAAACATACCTTATTAAGGAAATCTATTTCCTTCCTTCTCATCTTATAAGTCTGCTTTTCTCTTACTTATGTTTGTTTACATGGAGTCTGTACTAATATTCAGCTCACACTCAGAGCTCTATAGAGAAGGGAGGGGGAGTAGTAGGCTGTTAGTTGATTTAGTGTAGCAGAGTATAGCAGCTGCAATTATTTGTGTGCCTTTTCCAGCAGCTTTCTCCTCCCTTCTCCCATCTTCTTAGGCTAATATGCAAAAGTAACTGAGCCTTTTGAGAAGGAAGCATATTTCTTAAATTAGATACAGTATATTACAAAGTTTCTAATATTCACCTTATATTCCTTTATGAAAAGCTGCTTTATAAATGGAGGTACGCTTTACGGCCTCAGCAGGATATTGTTGTTTAAAGGTTCTATATGTGACCATGAGCATAAATTTCGAGGAAGACAAGACTTGTATTTTGGTTTCCAGAAACATAATTTTTTACTGAGCTTTACTCGCTTCTTATTTCACATGTATTTGTTTTAATGCCTTGGGGAAGAGAATCCTTAGAAACAAAAGCTGGAATATTCTGAAAACCCATTGTGATGTTTAGGGAGATCAGATAGAACTGAAGGGGGAACAAAATCCTCTTGAACTTAAGATTTAACCTCTTTGTGGTTTCCTGGGAAGTGTTTTAAGTAGGGCAGAAATCTGTGTCCTGAGGATCTCATGAAATATACATCATTATTTTTCATCACATAAATCCAGGAAGGCACTATATGTTCTGTTATCTTTACTGCAGGTGAATAGAGAGGTAATAGCAGAATTTATACAATGTGTTCTAGGATGTTGTGATGACTTTAATGGCGAGGGTACCCAAGGTTATGTACAGAATAGCGCATGATATAGCTTATATCTACACTGGTTATTTCTAGCACGAATGCTGTAGTATACATATATTTCATGAAATAGTCAAGATCTCAAATTCTAGCTTATAAACTATTATTATTATTATTATTATTATCAGTATTATTACTATTTTGCAACAACTTCTGTCAATGAATGATGCTCAGCCAAGTTAAAATTGAAATGTGGTATAGAAATCAATGTTTTGGTTTTATTTGTTAACCTCTTCCTATCACAGCACTGGGTGTATTCACAAAATGTGCCCTCCGCGGCAAAACTTTTTTTTTTTAACCGGACACAAAGTCCTGCATGTCCAACTTTGTGTCCGGTTAAAAAAAAAAACCTGTTTCGCCGTGGAGAGCACAAAACGTTCACCGGCGTCACGGCCGGACACTTTTCAAATCCATTCAAATGAATGGGTTTGAAAAATGCCTGCAGGTTTCCATTTCCTGCCCAGTTTCAGGCAAGAAACAGAAACCTGCAAAACGGAGACCCAGGGCGCAGATGTGAATGAGCTCTTAGAACAAAGTTCATGCAAGCTAAGCAATACCCCCTGAGCACTTCCCCTTCATTTGCATATGAATACAATCATGCCAGCCTCAGCAATAGGGTTGCAGGTACTAATAGTTTTGTAAGGACAGCTCTGTTCCCTAGTAATGCCTGTTAAGGAACCTTAAGGGTATGTTCACATGGTGGAATTTGCATTCCATGTGTGAACACTTACATCGGCTAGCCATGCCGGGATGCCACTGCAGTGCACCGGCATCCAGTCGCGGCATTCCGCAATGTATTAGGCTCGAAGAATGGGCCTAATTGGGGGAAGCCTCGCGCCACGGATGCTGCGGCTAAGTCAGCTGTGAAATCCACGGCAAGACAGGGCAGCTCACTTCTTTTTTCCGCTACTAGCTGGCGGAAAAAAGAAGCAAGCAGCTCCCATTGAAGTAAATGTCCCCCCAAAAGCAGAATAAAATTGTGTAAGGGCTCGTTCACATCTGCGCCCAGGACTCCGTTCTGCAGGTTTCCATTTCCTGCACAAAACTGGGCAGGAGACGGAAACCTGCCGGCATCTTTCAAACCCATTCATTTGAATGGGTTTGAAAAGTGTCCGGCCGTGAGCGCCGGTGAGTGTTTTATGCTCTCCGCGGCAAAAACGTTTTTTTAAACCGGACACAGAGTTGGACATGCAGTAGTCTGTGTCCAGTTTTTTTAAAAAACGGTTTCGCCGCGCAGAGCATAAAACGCTCACCGGCGCTCACGGCTGGACTCAGCATGACAGGTTTCCGTCTTCTGCATGCAGAACCTGATAACCTGATAACGGAGTCCAGACGCTGGTGTGAACCCAGCGTCAGGTTGTCTAAATCATGCACTAGTAGACAAAGTATTGTATAAGCACAGGCATTAATACACAGTCATTATATACAGAACATAATGTCATCCGGGGAGAACATACAACACAACAGTATTAACCAGTTAGTCACCCTGCTGTCCAAATAAGGTTTTTTAATATTGAAATGTATTTTATTAAACTCTATTGTAGACTTTGATTTATCACAGATTACTCAGATACATTTCCAGTAGAATATTCTGTCCATGTGATCACTCTGCAGCAGATCATAGAAACTCCTTCAGCAACATGGGAGTTAATCTGTTCTCTAGCTGTAAAAAATGATGCGTAAGTTGTCATTGTAATACTTAATGCAATCCCTATCTTCAGTCTGTTGTATGAAATTGGAAGTGACACATAACCCAAACCGCTGGAATTTTACATAATATAGTAAGACAGAATGTGTTTCATTGGTTGTGTCATGCTTCAAATAACTGATATACCTCACAAGTGCATGAAGCAAGAAGATATAATAAAATTCTGCTGCAGAAGCAAGTTTGCTTCCCTAAATACTGAAATAGTCGTACTATGAATATACTATGATCCGGACTTGTCTATCCGTGGATTACTTTTCACTTGATGTAATGACTGCTAGATATGATTGTGTAGTTATACGGTAAATCACTTTATTCATGATTTTTTTCTTTATTAACCCTTTAATAACACATGACGTAATGGTACGTCGTGATGTCAAAGGTGGCGTATAGAATAGGCCCTTCATACACAGCAGGTATCTATCATGATAAGTGCATGAGTTGCTAAGATTATATAAAATTTGAAATAATCTTCCTTTTCCCAAGATCAGATATAAAAATCAACAAAAATGAATCTGTAGCAGAAATTTAAAAAAAACAATGGTTTACAACTTGTCCTACAAAAAGAGACACGTGCATGAAAATCTCAAAAATTTACAGATTTTTCAAAGTTTTTAATTTTCTAAGGGTGATTAAAAATGAAAAAAATGATATAAATTGCTATCATTGTGATCATACCAACCTGCAGAATATAGGTAACATGTATATTTACGGGATGGTGAATGCTATATAAATAAAGAAAATGGTGCATTTGCATATTTCCAATTCCACCCCATTCTGACTTTTTTTTCCAGCTTCCCAATAATTGCATGAAATATTAAATGATACCATTATTAAAGAGGACCAGACACTAAAAAGTCCAATGACATGTCTCATCTGATAGGCCTTGTTATCATTAAGCCAGGTCCACACAGAGTTTTTTTGGTCCGGAACCTGAGGCGGAGGCCGCCTCAGGTTCCGGACCAAAAAACAGTTAGCCATGACTCAATGCCTGCACCAGAATCCAGTCGCGCACTCCGCTACGGATTAGGCCCAATGAATGGTCCTAGTCCAGAGGAGGAAGTGTCTTCAGGCCGAATCACGAGGCGAATCGACCTGAAGAATGAGCATATCGCTTCTTTTTTCCGGGAGCCGAAAGAAACACCTCCCGGAAAAAAGAACTGACTGGCTCCCATTGAAATCAATGGGAGCCGTCTTTTTGGTCTGGGTTTTGAGGTGGATTCGGATGTGTGAACTTACCCTAAGCATTTTGGTGTTTTGTATATCTAAATCCATTCAGCCATTACTAAAACATAAGCCTGGTGTAGTAGTGGGGATGAAAATTAAGAAATACTAGCCAAGTAGACAGTAACACTTCTCTAGAAGTGGGGTTCCTTGGGCATGTAGTATTACCACTAGAGATGAGCGAGTAGTAATCGAAACGGCAGTTTCGAATAGCACGCCCCCATAGGAATGAATGGAGCCGGCCGGCACGCAGACGGGGCCGGCGTCCTGACGCTTAAGCCCCGGCGTGCCATAATACTCGCTCATCTCTAATTACCCCCCACTTGACTAGTATGCACTAATTTGCATCAATACTAATAGGGCTTATACCTTTGGAATGGCTGAATGGTTTTAGATCAACAAAACATCCAGGAAAATTCACCTGTGGCTGCTACCAATCCATCACTCAATAACTTCTGCATGCTATATGAAGCTCCCCTACAGTATTCCATAGGTCACAATTGATAAACTCACTTTGTGCAGTGTTACGCAGCTAGTCTCCTCTTACTAGCTCAGAGAGTAATGAAATCTAGAGATACAGCATTCAGAGGGGGATACCGGCGGATAATAAAAACTATAAATCATACAGTATAATGACTGGATATAGTGTTACTTTTCATATACACACACACAGCAGCTTAGACTGAAAAATCAAATAAAACTACAGGTATGCTTGAAATGTAGAGGCCCTTTTCATGTTCCCCATGAACTCACTAAATTTCTAATATGGCTAGGAGAGGCTGCAGAACATTTTATTATTTATCCTCATATCAAAATCACTAGGAAAATGTGCTTGAAAAGACTTCTGTACCCTACAAATGTATTATGCAATAGGGTACAAATTGGAGATTGATTTTCATAATAGGGACTTCAAGGCCATTGATGTAGTAACCACATATTTCTGGAGGTGATGGTGTATTCAGGAGAGTTCATCTGACTAAATTACCAAGATTTTTATAGCAAAATGGGTACATCGAGCGTATTTTCCGGCGTATAAGACGACTGGGCATAAGGCGACCCCCAACTTTTCCAGTTGAATTATAGAGTTTGGGATATACTCGCCGTATAAGACTACCCCTCTTCTGTGGGGTACCTCTTCTTAATGCACACTTACCCCTTTTCGGACACAGGGATATCTTATGTATATGTGTATCACAGGAAAGGAGGTGATTTAGAAAAAGAATTTAAAAAAAACAAAAAAACATTTTTTAACTATTTTATTAGCCTCTAAGGGGGCTTGAACCTGTAATCATTTGATTGCAAGTCTCATAGACTGAAATACAAGTGTATTGCAGTCTATGGGAGATTCTGTACTTTATTATTGGAGCTGGTCATAGACCAGCCTCAGTAGTAATATTGCTATGACAGGCCTGGGAGCCTTCAATAGGTTTCGGCCTGACAGAGGAACAGGTCTACTCCTGCGATCTCGTCACGCAGGAGCCGGTCTGCAACTTTAGAGGTATGGGGCCGGTGGGGATTGGCCCCGGGGGCTATTTTGACACTTTGGGGTGTAGACTTCAAAGTAATAACGCCCGTGATCAGAGTGGACTCTGATCGAGGGCATTAGCTCCGGCATCTCCACTGCACGGCGGATGCCGGGAAGAGATACTATCGCCCGAACAAGCGCCAGGGCCACAGCATCGCTCCACTCCTGCCATTGCAGGATGCCAGCGGCGGCAGGAGCAATGTTGTGATCCCGCTCCTCGCCCCCCCCCCCCACCCCACTAAAAGAGTCCACATTTAATTACTGTATACCGGTGTATAAGACAACCACTGACTTTCAAGAAGATTTTCAGAGGTTAAAAAGTCATCTTATACGCCAGAAAATATGGCATTCCTTGTAGCCAAGCAAGAAATCTGAATCACTATACAGCATGCAGATGTTGATTAAATTTGGCCCTTCGTTGGTCAACTTGTTAGAGACCATAGTGCTATTGTGCTACTCTAATAATATAAAGCTATCTTTAATATATTTAATAGACTCTTACCAAACTGAAATGCAACATATCACATTGTTATACATACCGTATGTAAGCAGTTGCACAATCTACAGTTACTTATAATTAGAGATGGGTGAACCTTGTCGGTAGGAAGATATCAATGTTTATTACATTTCTATACCTCCCTTTCTTTGTCTCTATTTATTTTGAGATTGGAGGTAACTCCAGAGTATAATAGTGATTGGTCAATGATGAGTCCAAAATATTTCGGGTTTGGCCCAAACCAAAATTTTTGAAAAATTCTCAATTAACCGAGGTTGTAACAAATCAGTTCGCCCACCCCTGCTTGTAATGGAATTCAGCAGGCACAAATTGCCTAGCAACTACCTGGCGACCGCTCGAATACAGCCAGCTATATGTTCTGGTAGTCAGAGGACATGCCATCTGCTGTATTTGCTACTATTATCTTTGTGTTAAAGTTTTCTCCACGTTCGCTAATCTGTTTAGTTGGCTAAATAAGGAGATGCCTAAAAAACTATGTCTGACAAAATACTAATTATTTCCTACTTAGCGTTGTAGAGCAAGTGTAAACACTAATATACAATCATTCAAGGTTACAAGGTTACCATATGGATTTTCCCATTATTTGCTCAGATACAGAGTTCTGACACTATAAATAAACATTGGCAAACCTATAAATTATTCATATCTGGAAGCATGCAGCGCTGTATGTAATACCTTCCTGTGTGCAAGATAACTCTCATCAATATTTAATTCATAGGGCAAGAGTTTGTTCTTGAAGGACAATATTATAAAATATCGCAATCTGTATATTATAGTTCAAAATACTTCTTATACGGGGGCCACACGGTGGCTCAGTGGTCAGCACTGCAGCCTTGCAGCACTGGGTCCTGGTGTTCAAATCCTGGCAAGAGCAAAAAACCATCTGCAAGGAGTTTGTATGTTCTCCCCGGGTTTGCATGGATTTCCATCCCATGTTCCAAAAGACATACTGATAGGGAAAAAAAGTATATTGTGATCTCTATGTGGGGCTCACAATCTACGTTAAAAAAATAGAAATGGTTCTTCAGCTCTTTACCAGTGTCTGCACTAGTTAGATTTTATGTACAAACATGTGATGTGGATATCCATTAGGAAGACAGTGAATACATGAAAAACCAAACTCTTATTACTGTGGGAAGACATTGGGACCAGACTGGTGACAATCCTGAACACATGATCGCCATGATAAACCAATGATGGAGTTCACATAAATGTTTGCTGCAGTAACAAAGTTTCCTGCTGTCTGTAACTTTGTTTCTCCTCCCTCTCTGTCAGATCGTTCTTGCACTGTACCAAGCAGCTCTTGGGTGTTGTTATAAAGACACACTTAGCTGTCTTACCTTTGGTAGTTTAGTGCAGGTAGTCTTAGTTTAGTTAGTTTCATTTTAAGTAGATAGCATATAGAGCGTTCACACTACTGTCAGTGTCCGACAGGTAGTGTCCGCTGCTAATGTCCATTCAAAATCTTGCACGGACATTAGCAGCGGACACTAGCTGTGTCCGTGACATTTTTTATTCATTTAAATGGCGATCGGGTGCGTTGTTTTACACTCCGTGTCTGTCCTTAGTGTCCGTTCCTAAAGATGTCCGACTTTTCAAGCGGACTGAAAAACTTGACATGTAGGTTTTTTCTGTCCGCTTGAAAAGTCGGACATCTTTACAAACAGACACTTAAGGACAGGCACGGAGTGTAAAACAACGCACCCGATCGCCATTTACATGAAAGAAAAATGTCACAAACACAGCTAGTGTCCGCTCCTAATGTCCGTGCGAGATTTTGACCGGACATTAGCAGCAGACACTACCTGTCGGACACTGACGGTAGTGTGAACGCTCCCTTAGATAGTAGCTCAGATTAGGGCTTTCCATCAATTGTTAATTTTATAAAAGAGAGAGAAAGAGAGAGAGAGAGAGAGATACAATGTGTGTAATTAGGACCTTTTTTCACTCTTTGCTCTGGTACTACCATTTTTCACCCTCCCATGTGCTGTAGTATACTAGTAGTTTATGACCACATATGAGGTATTGCTGTAATCAGTAGAAATTGCCTTATAAATTTTGGAATGCTTTCAGGAATGGTTAGATGGGTTTTCCGGGCAAAAAAAAAACATTTTTCAAAAAGATCTGTTAGTGCTATTAATGGGTTAGTAAGTGCACCCAAATCCCTTTAGCAATGTTTTGAGTGATTTCTGGGTGTCTCCAGGAGCTCCTGGCATATTCTGCATTTGTTTACTTGGGCATCTTCCTGTTCTGTTTTCCAACCTCAAAGTATAAGAGCCAAATACAGGGGCATAACTACCGGGGTAGCTGCATTTTTATTTTCTTAATAGGCAGTTACCGGCTGGAATTACTACAGCCGGTAACGGGCCCTATTTACTTACCGATCCCTTTTCAGACCCCCGAGTATAATGATTGGAGACCCAGGAGAGGTAAGAGAACATAAAACACACTGTTACTTACCCCCCCGGGCAGGCTTCAGGCCTACTTCTGTGACATCCCTGATGCCACATATCCGGGGCCTGTGTCCCAGGTCATGTGACGTCCTGGACGTCATTGAAGATGGCCGACACCACCGAGGAGTGCAGCTTAGCCGGTGATAGATAAGTAACAGTGTTTTTTATGTTTGTATACCTCCTGGGGAAAAGATCCCAGAGTATAATAATTGTTCATGGGTGTCCACAATGGATAATACTGTGTGTAAGGGCCACTATGAGTTATAATACTGTGTGCAAGGGCCATTGTGGGGCATAATAAGTATGTGCAGGGGCAGTGGCATAACTAGGAATGGCGGGGCTCTGTGGCGAACATTTGACATGGGCCCCCCTTCCTTCCTGACCGACACCGAAGACCTTGACCGACCGACCCCCCCCATGCCGCATTCCTGCGCGCTCTATTATGTCCCTCAGTGGCCCCTAAACACAGTATTACACCCCACTGTGGCCCCTGCACACAGGATTATGCCCCATAATGAACACCCATGAACAATTATTATACTCTGGGGTATTTTCAGACCCCAGAGTATAATAATCAGAGACCGAGGGGAGATACAGACATAAAAAAAAAAAGTTAGTTACCTGTCTCCGGCTCCGCTGCAGTCTTTGGTGGTGTTGGCCATCTTTAATAACGCACGGATGTCACATGATATTTCATGCCCTCCCTCCATCTGCCCCCAGTTTCATGCACTGCACCTCTAATCTCTACCCCCATTTTCATGTCCTCCCCTCCATCTCTGCCCTTAGGTTACTGTTGCTCCTCAATTGCTCCACACCACACATACATACACACTCCATTCTGCATCTCACATCCCCCTCCCCTTCAGTACAATACAATACAATACAATACACAGAGCACCCCCTGACTACTATTAGACAGTCATTAGTAACAGCAATTGCAGGCAAGTCTGAATACAAACAATGTGTAGAGTACTGATCCATCTACTGACACTGACCTCCCCCTCCTCCTAATACACAGATATCAGGACACTGTCCTCTCCCCTCCTCCACACCACACATACATACACACTCACACACAGACACACACACACACTCTCCATCCTGCATCTCACAATACCCCTCCCCTTCAGTACCTAGCACCACATCTCTCCTTCTCTTCATCTCTTCCAGGACTGCACGGGCTATAAAGACACGCTCACCTAGTCATGTGACAGCTGGCGTCACACAAGGTCCTTCATCTACAGGTCCTACAAGCTTTCCCTCGATCTTATCGCAGTTACAACAGTTTGTCTGTGATAAGAGCGGGGGTAGCAGGGGTAGCTGTCGCCGGACCCTTAATGTCCCGGGTCCTGTGGCAGCTGCCTCTGCTGCTATAGTGGTAGTTACGCCACTGTGCAGGGGCCACTATGGGGCATAATACTGTGTGTAGGGGTCGCTATGGGGCATAATAGAGCGAGCAGGAATGTGGGTGGGGGTCTGTCGGTCGAGGTCTACTGCATTACTCGGGGGGGAGGCCCATGTCAAAAGTTCGCTACAGGCCCCCGCTGTTCCTAGTTACACCACTGACTGCAATACTATGTTACTATGTCTTTACAACCTTTCCTAGGTAACAAAAGCAAACATGGGAGATTTATTGCTAAATACGTCCTAAGGCACAAAAATGGCAAACACAGTCACCTGCATATTCTCTAAAAATTACACTTAATCTGATAGTAGAGTGACATCTGGCAATAATGTTGGCTGGGCAGGTGATTTGCTGATCTAGTGGCAACCCTACTTACACATCAACCAATCTGATATTTTCCCTGTACCCAGTGAGTAGTTGATAAATGTGTCTTGCTGGAATAATCATTTAGTTCAATCTAAGAGAGATACTTGTTGGAGGGAAAGTAAAATACCAGGTAGATTAAATGAGAATCAAGAATATTATTTTAGAGGAGACATTCAAGGACTGGACCCAATTCTGAGTTTCTACTTCTTGTGCAGAGCTTTAAATGATAAAATTCTTCACCTACACTCTCTTAGGCTGCATTCACACTGAGTAACGCTGGCGTTTTTTGTGCTTATTTTTGCACATAGCGCCGCGTTAACGGTGCGTATACGCCGCGTTCGCGCCGGTCAATGCCATCGCAAAATAGCGCGGCGCAAACGCGGCGTATGCGCGGCGTTAACGCGGCGCTATGTGCAAAAATAAGCACAAAAAACGCCAGCGTTACTCAGTGTGAATGCAGCCTTATATCACTAACTACTGGTATAAATGTGAGGTTCTTAGCGCACAGTTTGGTCAATTGTGCGAGCCCATCTGCCACGTCACGGCGACCTCATTCAGATGAGTCCCTACACTAAGACTTTATGTGTTATACTCCCCTAACAGACAAGACCCCAGAGATCAAGTTCTTAGAGACTGCATTATAACATTGAGTATAGAAGAAGTTGATCCCTTGCCCTATATGTAAAGTGTTAGTGTAGGGACCCATCGTAATAAGGCCACTAAGTGGTCGATGGGCTCAAAAATGTCACGTGAAATTTGTGCTATAACATTACTATAGCTAAAACATCACTGAAACCGAGTTATACACAGGATCAACACAAGCTCAGAGCAGAATTGCTGTGAATCTATTAGACATTTTTATTCTATGTTTCTTACAGGTTTCTGCTAGTAAGGGAACTATTTGTCAGTGGAACCTTGTAAAGTAAAAGTAGTATACTTTCTGAACAGAATCTATCTATATCTATCTAGATCTATCTATCTATCTATCCATCTATCTACAGTATCTATCTATCATCTATCTATCTATCTATCTATCTATCTATCTATCCATCTATCTACAGTA